>NC_092709.1:349198834-349348834 GCF_047496885.1 Scyliorhinus torazame | reverse complement strand
GGATTACAGCCTCCACTACCTTCCCAGGCCGTGCATTCCAGTGTGAGGATTCCAGCCTCCACTACCTTCCCAGGCCGAGCATTCCAGTGTGAGGATTACAGCCTCCACTACCTTCCCAGGCCGTGCATTCCAGTGTGAGGATTACAGCCTCCACTACCTTCCCAGGCCGTGCATTCCAGTGTGAGGTTTCCGGCTTCCACTACCTTCCCAGGCCGAGCATTCCAGTGTGAGGATTACAGCCTCCACTACCTTCCCAGGCCGTGCATTCCAGTGTGAGGATTACAGCCTCCACTACCTTCCCAGGCCGTGCATTCCAGTGTGAGGATTCCAGCCTCCACTACCTTCCCAGGCCGCGCATTCCAGTGTGAGGTTTCCGGCGTCCACTACCCTCCCAGGCCGTGCATTCCAGATTCTCACCACCCTCTGAGTGACATTTTGTTGTCTCAAATCCCCTCGGAATCTCCTGCTTCTGACCCTAAAACTATGCCCCCTTGTGATTGACCCCTGAACAAGGGGAACAGCTGCTTCCTATTTACCCTGTCGACACTCCCATAATCTTATACACCTCAATCATATCCCCCCCCCTCAGTCTTCTCCGCTGTAAAGAAAACAATCCAAGCCAATCCATCCTCTCCTTGTGGCTCAGGTGCTCCATCCCAGGCAACATCCTGGTGAATCTCCTCTGCACCCCCTCCAGCGCAATCACCTTCTTCCTACAGAACTGCACCCAGTACTCCAGCTGTGGCCTCGCCAACATCCTGTACAGCTCCAACATAACCTCCTTGCTCTTCTGTTCTGTGCCACGACTGATAACGGCAACTGTCGCATCCGCCTTCTTGCCACCGTATTCACCTGCTCTGCCGCTTTCAGGGATCTGTGAACAAGTTCCCCAAGATCCATCTGTTTACTTGCCCCAAGATCCATCTGTTCCTCTGAGCTTCCGAGTGTCCTGCCATTCATTGCATCTTCCCTTGTCCTGTTTCGTCTGCCAAAGTGCATCACCTCGCACTTATCTGCCAATGCTCTGCCCATCTGACCCACCCATCTGTAACTTCCTGTAACCTACCACCCTCTTCTTCACTACCAATCTTTATGTCATCTGCGAACTTACTTATCATTTATAGATGTAACAAACAATACGGGGCCCAGCACTGATCCCTGTGGTATAAGTGTAAAGTTATCATCACCCCAGATGACCAGAGGCTGCTTTCCCCTGTGAGGGGGGAGAGCTGCCTGGTGGCGATTTACCCTGAGGGTCACCACACCCCAGGCGAGGGGCAAGGTTGGGAAGGCGGGGCCTTCATGAATAACCTCAGCCTGTACGGGAATTGAACCCGCGATGCTGGGCCTCGCTCTCTGCACCGCAAACCAGCTGTCCAGCCAACTGAGCTAATCCAGCCTCCTGTGGTGTGCCGCTGGATACTGGATCAACCAGCCTTCTACCCCCCCCCCCCCCCACCCTTTGGGTCCTATTACTGAGCCACTTCCTGATCCACCTCGCCATGTCTCCTTGAAATTCCACGTGCTTCAACCTTCTCAACCAGTCTCCCATGTGGAACCTTGTCAACGGCTTTGCTAAAATCCATATAAACTACGTCAACTACACTTCCTTCATCCACACACTCGGTTACTTTATCAAAAAATTGTATCTAATTTGTTAGGCATGACCTCCCTCTGACAAAGCCATGCTGGCCATCCTGAATCAAGCCATGTATTTCCAAGCGGAAATTAATTGTCTCCTTCAGAATTTTCTCCAGTAGTTTCCCTCCCACTGACGTGAGACTCACTGGCCTGTAACTCCCTGGTTTATCTCTCCCACCCTTTTTGAAAAGTGGAACCACATTAGCTGTTCCCAGTCCCTTGGCCAGAGAGGAATAAAAAACTTGCGTCAGAGTCCCTGCAATTTCCTGCCTCGCCTCGTGCACCCTGGGATGCAGTTCATCCGGGCCTGGGGGTTTGTCTATTTTTAAGCTTGTCAAAGCCTCCAATACCTCCTCACTTCCTGTGTCACACTGCTCAAGGTCCTCAGTCCCATTTCCTGGTCTGTACCTACGTCCTCCTTCACCTGAGTGAAGGCCGATGAGCAGTATTCATTCAACACCCTCGCAATGTCCTGCTGCTTCACACAGATTGTACCCGTGGCTCTAATCGACCCTATTCTTTCCCTGGTTAACCTCTTCCTCTTAATGTATTCATAGAATATCTTAGGGTCCTCCCTAATCTTATTCTCAATTCATTTTTCATGCCCCTTTTTTCTCTCCTAATTGCTTTCTTAAGTTCCCGCTTGCCCTTGCTACATTCCTCTCGAGCCGCAGTTGAATTTCTCCCTTTGGATTTGCTAAAAGCCTTTCTCTTCCTCCTTATCCAGTCCTGGATTGTCCTAGATATCCAGGGTTCCCTGAACTTATTGCTCCTACATTTCCCCCTTTCGGGAACATGTTGGACCTATACTCTCCCCATTTCCTTTTTGAAAGCCCTTCCACTTCGCCATTGATTTTCCCGTAAGACATTGCTCCAGGTCACCTTCTCTGACTAGTACCGTTCGGTTTCTGATCAATGGTAACCCCCAGGCTGTTGATTGTGGGGGATTCAGCGATGGGGGTAATGCCATTGAATGTCAAGGGGCGATGGTTCGATCCTCTCTTGTCGGAGATGGCCATTGCCTGGCACTTGTGTGGCGCGAATGTAACTTGCCCCTCGTCAGCCCGAGTGAATGTCCTTGTCTTTGTGTATTGCAGGTGAAGGTGTGGTTCCAAAACCGGAGGACAAAATACAAACGTCAGAAGTTGGAGGAGGAGGGGCCAGAGTCCCAGCAGAAAAAGAAAGGCTCGCACCACGTCAACCGCTGGAGGCTGGCAACAAAACAGCCCAGTCCCGAGGACATTGATGTCACCTCAGAGGATTAGCGGGGGAGAGCGGGGTTGGGAGGAAGGCGAGGGGGGAGTGACAGTGAAATGAACTACCTGAAAGCACGGACATTTCCACCCAGTGCGAGGGCGATGGCAAAAAGGTCCAAACAGTTTGGAGAACAACACACATTGACAATCATCGAAGATCTTGGACAAGACTTTGCGGAGGCAGAATCGGAAAAGAAAAATGTACTTTAGGATGTACCTGGAAGCCAGTGACACTTTTCCTGTGACATTAACTGTCCTCTGTGTATATATATAAATATATATTATATCAAAAATTATCTGAAAGAATAAACTCTTTTTTTTTTTATTTATTGGACGCCCCTTTTTGTAGCGGTGACTGTTCAACTTGTGGTGAGGGGACAGGGGCCGCCAAGGTTTGAAGGGTTTGTCCCCTCGGGAGTTGAATATTTTTTTGTTGGGATACAGATGTTCAGATGGATTGATTCACAAGGGAAGGTGTTGGGAGGTTGTTGGGGTTTTCAGTGAATGAGCTTTATTGTTTCCCATTATTGTGTGAGAAATGTTTGGAGCGTTTTCCACTAACTGCCTGATAAAAATGCATTTCGCAGGATTATCGACGCACCCTGGCTGTGTCACATCAAATGATGTTGTGTACGTCAAAGGTCAAGGCGCAGGGGGTGTAGAAGGCGTCTGGGGCTTTTCTGGAGGAATGATCCCCTTCTGCTCGCCTGAAGGTGCTGACACTCACTGGGTTCAGCTCCACTGCCCAGCCATACCTCCAACAACTGATTGTCATGGTTATTCTACCTGTGTGAGCTTTGCCAGTTAGAGTACTCAGCTGGTCACACACACACAGTCACACAGAGACGGTCCAATACAGATACCAGACACACACTCACAAACTCACACCACACCACTCACATACACTCTCATTCACACACAAACTCACACACACACTCAAACACACATCATTCACCCACGCACACACACACACTCACCACCACACTCACAACACACACTCTCAAACATATCAGACAGGCACCACACACACACACATACCCACACACTCTCGCACACAGGCAGACAGGGTGCACACACATTCAGACACACACAGACACCACACACAAAACACACTCTCACACAGACATCGCACATACAACACTCATACACACCCACAACATACTCATTCAAAAACACCACACACACAACACATACACACCACACACAACCTCACACCCACACCCTCACACACACAACACACAGACTCACACAACAGATAGAGACCACACACACACATGTATACACACAGTAACACATATTCACACAGAAATAGATAGAGGCCACAAACAGACACACGCTCAGCACTCACACTGACGCACACGCTCACACATATGTGTGCACACTCTTACGTTGCCACATACCGGCAGCTACACACACACACATAGACAGACACAGCCAAATAATCATGCAGACACATGCACTGACTGACATACTCTGACCCACTCACTCAGCCACTCACTCACTTACTCACAGTCACAGTCACCACACAGACACACACAATCACTCACACACACATAATAATAATAATAATCGCTTATTGTCACAAGTAGGCTTCAATGAAGCTACTGTGAAAAGCCCCTAGTCACCACATTCCGGCGCCTGTTCAGGGAGGCCGTTACGGGAATTGAACCCTCCCTGCTGACCTTGTTCTGCATCACAAGCCAACTGTTTAGCCCACTGTGCTAAATCAGCCCCAATGAACGCATGAACACAGACATGCACACTCTCAAGATCATACACACACAGGCAGACACCACACACATACACTCACTCACTCACACACACAGTCACAGAGAGACAGTCCTTCACAAATACCAGATACATAAACAGACACACACTCTCATACACACACCTCATATGTACACAGTCACACTCCCTCACATACTCATACACGCACCCACACACACACACACACACACACACACAGAGGCAGACATCATACACACACAGATAAACAGACACCTCACACAGGCACAGACACCGCACATACACACACTGACCCACATTCATTCACTGGCACACACACACTCACTTACTCACAAACTCACTCACACACACACATTCGCTCATGTGCACAATCGCACACACACGCGGCCGCAAAGAGACAGTCACACATGAATACCAGCCTCACTCACTCGCTCTCACACTCACTCACTCACTCTCACACACATCCTGCACACACACTCATACACACACACACACATAGTCACGCACATGCCACACACACACACACATACACATACACACACTTTCATAGAATCATAGAATTTACAGAGCAGAAGGAGGCCATTCGGCCCATCGAGTCTGCACCGGCTCTTGGAAAGAGCACCCTACCCAAGGTCAACACCTCCACCTTATCCCCATCATCCAGTAACCCCAACCAACACTAAGGGCAATTTTGGACTCTAAGGGCAATTTAGCATGGCCAATCCACCTAACCTGCACATCTTTGGACTGTGGGAGGAAACCGGAGCACCCGGAGGAAACCCACGCAGACACGGGGAGGACGTGCAGACTCCACACAGACTCCACTTGCCATAGAAACACTCACAAACACACACTCATACGTGCGCGCACAGGCCCACACACGCACACGCACACTCACATACATACACACACACACGCACTCACACACACACACACTCACACACACACACACTCACATACATACACGCACACACACTCACACACGCACATTCACATACATGCCTCACACACACTTACACACACACTTACACACACTCACACACACGCGCACACACTCACACACACGCACATTCACATACATGCCTCACACACACTTACACACACACTTACACACACTCACACACACGCGCACACACTCACACACACGCACATTCACATACATGACTCACACACACTCACACACACGCGCACACACTCACACACACGCACATTCACATACATGACTCACACACACTTACACACACACACTCACTCAGACACCCACTGAAATCTACACACCAAGCTTACAAGTCCACACTTCAACCAGGGGCCATAGTTCAGTGACTGGAAGGAGCAGGGACGATCGGGAATACTGCTCCACATTGGTTAATGATGGGTTTTGTAAGGTGGAAGAGCTCTGGTGGGGAGTCCTCCTCGCACAGGCTCAATCCCCTGTGAAAAGCCGAGGGGCCACCGCACCTCTGGTCAAGTTTGGTCACGTAGCTGGCGTTTCGCTCTGAACACGGGCTCCCTCTGCACTCGCAACGAGCAGACTGTAAATATCTGTGATGTCGTTTAATGTGTGCTTCAGAAAGCTAAATTGTATTACTTTGCTTCCCCTGCATTCTCTGTCTGAGTATATGAATAAAGACTTGTGATTTTTCCTACCATGGGGTTGTGGAGTTATTGCTACCAATAAGAGCTCTGTTCTTGAGTTCTATCTTGAGGGTTGCCGTCGCCCGGACAGCCATGTACCAGAGGCACCTGCACATTGCAGCGGTGCTCCAGAGCTTGGCCCAGTCATTGTGGGCCATGGCTGAGAGTGTCGGCGGCATTGTCCAGGCACTGGCCGTCTCCCTCTGGTTCCCTGACCATCACAGAATTGAAGTCCATTACGAACAACAATTCACGTTTATAGAATGCCTCATAGAACATAGAACATAGAACGATACAGCACAGTACAGGCCCTTCGGCCCACGATGTTGCACCGAAACAAAAGCCATCTAACCTACACTATGCCATTATCATCCATATGTTTATCCAATAAACTTTTAAATGCCCTCAATGTTGGCGAGTTCACTACTGTAGCAGGTAGGGCATTCCACGGCCTCACCACTCTTTGCGTAAAGAACCTACCTCTGACCTCTGTCCTATATCTATTACCCCTCAGTTTAAAGCTATGTCCCCTCGTGCCAGCCATTTCCATCCGCGGGAGAAGGCTCTCACTGTCCACCCTATCTAACCCCCTGATCATTTTGTATGCCTCTATTAAGTCTCCTCTTAACCTTCTTCTCTCCAACGAAAACAACCTCAAGTCCATCAGCCTTTCCTCATAAGATTTTCCCTCCATACCAGGCAACATCCTGGTAAATCTCCTCTGCACCCGCTCCAAAGCCTCCACGTCCTTCCTATAATGCGGTGACCAGAACTGTACGCAATACTCCAAATGCGGCCGTACCAGAGTTTTGTACAGCTGCAACATGACCTCCTGACTCCGGAACTCAATCCCTCTACCAATAAAGGCCAACACTCCATAGGCCTTCTTCACAACCCTATCAACCTGGGTGGCAACTTTCAGGGATCTATGTACATGGACACCTAGATCCCTCTGCTCATCCACACTTCCAAGAACTTTACCATTAGCCAAATATTCCACACTCCTGTTATTCCTTCCAAAGTGTATCACCTCACACTTCTCTACATTAAACTCCATTTGCCACCTCTCAGCCCAGCACTGCAGCTTATCTATGTCCCTCTGTAACTTGTAACATCCTTCCACACTGTCGACAACACCACCGACTTTAGTGTCGTCTGCGAATTTACTCACCCACCCTTCTGCGCCTTCCTCTAGGTCATTGATAAAAATGACAAACAGCAACGGCCCCAGAACAGATCCTTGTGGTACGCCACTTGTAACTGAACTCCATTCTGAACATTTCCCATCAACCGCCACCCTCTGTCTTCTTTCAGCTAGCCAATTTCTGATCCACATCTCTAAATCACCCTCAATACCCAGCCTCCGTATTTTCTGCAATAGCCTACCGTGGGGAACCTTATCAAACACTTTACTGAAATCCATATACACCACATCAACTGCTCTACCCTCGTCTACCTGTTCAGTCACCTTCTCAAAGAACTCGATAAGGTTTGTGAGGCATGACCTCCCCTTCACAAAGCCATGCTGACTATCCCTGATCATATTATTCCTATCTAGATGATTATAAATCTTGTCTCTTATAATCCCCTCCAAGACTTTACCCACTACAGATGTGAGGCTCACCGGTCTATAGTTGCTGGGGTTGTCTCTGCTCCCCTTTTTGAACAAAGGGACCACATTTGCTATCCTCCAGTCCTCTGGCACTATTCCTGTAGCCAATGATGACATAAAAATCAAAGCCAAAGGTTCAGCAATCTCTTCCCTGGCCTCCCAGAGAATCCTAGGATAAATCCCATTAGGCCCCGGGGACTTATCTATTTTCAGCCTGTCCAGAATTGCCAACACCTCTTCCCTACGTACCTCAATGCCATCTATTCTAATAGCCTGGGTCTCAGCATTCTCCTCCACAACATTATCTTTTTCCTGAGTGAATACTGACAAAAAATATTCATTTAGTATCTCGCCTATCTCTTCAGACTCCACACACAACTTCCCATCCCTGTCCTTGACTGGTCCTACTCTTACCCTAGTCATTCGCTTATTCCTGACATACCTACAGAAAGCTTTTGGGTTTTCCTTGATCCTACCTGCCAAATACTTCTCATGTCCCCTCCTTGCTCGTCTTAGCTCTCTCTTTAGATCCTTCCTCGCTACCTTGTAACTATCCATTGCCCCAACTGAAACTTCACACCTCATCTTCACATAGGCCTCCTTCTTCCTCTTAACAAGAGATTCCACTTCTTTGGTAAACCACGGTTCCCTCGCTCTACACCTTCCTCCCTGCCTGACCGGTACATACTTATCAAGAACTCGCAGTAGCTGATCCTTGAACAAGCTCCTCTTATCCAGTGTGCCCAACACTTGCAGCTTACTTCTCCAACCTATCCCCCCCAAGTCACGTCTAATGGCATCATAATTGCCCTTCTCCCAGCTTTCACTCTTGCCCTGCGGTGTATACTTATCCCTTTCCATCACTAACGTAAATGTCACCGACTTGTGGTCACTGCCCCCAAAGTGCTCTCCTACCTCCAAATCCAACACCTGGCCTGGTTCATTACCCAAAACCAAATCCAACGTGGCCTCGCCTCTTGTTGGCCTGTCAACATATTGTGTCAGGAAACCCTCCTGCACACACTGTACAAAAAACAACCCATCTAATGTACTCGAACTATATCTTTTCCAGTCAATATTTGGAAAGTTAAAGTCTCCCATAATAACTACCCTGTTACTTTCGCTCTTATCCAGGATCATCCTCGCCATCCTTTCCTCTACATCCCTAGAACTATTTGGAGGCCTATAGAAAACTCCCAACAGGGTGACCTCTCCTTTCATGTTTCTAACCTCAGCCCATACTACCTCGGAAGATGAGTCCCCATCTAGCATCCTCTCCGCCACCGTAATACTGCTCTTGACTAGCAGCGCCACACCTCCCCCTCTTTTGCCTCCTTCTCTGAGCTTACTCAATGATAAAACCTCCCAAGCTGCTTCACAGATGTGTAAGCAGAAAAATAGCTTGATCAAAGAAGGTATGGATTAAGGAGAGTCTTTCAGGAGGAAAGAGGTTGAAGGGGAGGCTCCCAGAGGTTATGGCCCAGACAGCTGAATGCACGGCCACCAATAATGGGACAAAGGCAGTGGGGGATGTCTAAGGGGCAGAATTTGAGGAGCACAGAGATCATATCATAGAATTTACAGTGCAGAAGGAGGCCATTCGGCCCACCGAGTCTGCACCGGCTCTTGGAAAGAGCACCCCACTTAAGCCCACACTTTCACCCCACCCCCGTAACCAAGTAACCCCACCTAACCTATTTGGACACTAAGGCTAATTTAGTGCGGCCAATTCACCAAACCTGCACGTCTTTGGACTGTGGGAGGAAACCGGAGCACCCGGAAGAAACCCACGCACACACGGGGAGAATGTGCAGACTCCGCACAGACTGTGACCCAGGCCGGGAATCGAACCTGGGACCCTGGCGCGGTGAAGCAACTGTGCTAGCCACTGTGCTATCATTCTGCCCAAAGATCTTGGAGAGCTGTGGGACTGGAGGTGGTGAAAAAAAATAACGAGAGGCTTTATTTGTCTCTTGTTTTGAAGTAACAATGTTGATCGTCAGGGAGCCCTGGCAACCCCCAATACAACCGCGCACCCTCAAACTTCCCACCTTAAACATGACACCGTGCAGAATGCCAAACTGTTACATAGAACAGAGAACATACAGTGCAGAAGGAGGCCATTCGGCCCATCGAGTCTGCACCGACCCACTTAAGCCCTCACGTCCACCCTATCCCTGCGACCCAATAACCTCTTCCAACCGTTTTGGACACTAAAAGCAATTTAGCATGGCCAATCCACCTAACCTGCACGTCTTTGGACTGTGGGAGGAAACCGGAGCACCCGGAGGAAACCCACGCACACACGGGGAGAACGTGCAGGCTCCGCACAGACAGTGACCCAGCGGGGAATCGAACCTGGGACCCTGGAGCTGTGAAGCCACAGTGCTAGCCACTTGTGCTACCATGCTGCCCCCGATTACCCTCTGGTGGTGGAGCGCAAAGCCATCGACAGACATCTCCCTCTTCTAACCGCATTGGGGGAGAGATGGGTATCGCAAGAACTACAGGAAGGTGTTTTTGATAGGTTTCCCCCTTTGTAAGCAGTGGCATGTTTCCCAACCCTTCAGTATTGGTGGGATACGCTGAGAACTTCACAGCAAACTCCAGACAGGATGAGCTCATGGGTTAGTTTAATTACACAGACTCAAAAACACCCACGTGCCTCATAGATTGCGGCCGTCAGCACCCATAGTGCAATGCGAGAGGGGCAATATTGGTTGGACTCTCCACGCTCCACACAGGCTTAGAAACGGCCGTGCAAACATGACTCTTTATCCACCTTTTGAGGTGTGAGCGACATAATATGCTGTCATCTCCTCATGGGGGCTTATCTTGGAAGGTGGTAGTTTTGGGACAACAGACTGCCTCGGCAGGCATCTTCGGAGGGAAGATAATGGTCAAGCAAGCTGGTGAGGGACAGCGGTCACATACAGGTGCAGAGCAGACAAGGATCGCAGGACACCTGCCTCAAAGGTGAACTGTCACCTTGTTAGGATTGAAAGTACATTCTGAGAGTGTCAGAATCACCAGAATATTGGAAATGAACTGCTGCCCTTCGTGAGAATTATCAAGGTGCTCTGACTGGGCATTCAATTCTGATTTTACCCCAATTATTATTCCAGCAACATCACCAATAAACCACAGACTGGTGAGTCACAGCACGCACGCCACGGGAGGGCCGGACTTACAGAAATTTGTTCCTAAGTTCCAGAGTGCGAAAGGACAGTGCGTGACCCAGTGTCCCAGAGTGTTAAAGGACAGTGTGTGACCCACTGTCCCAGATTGTGAAAGGACAGTGTGTGACCCACTGTCCCAGATTGTGAAAGGACAGTGTGTGGCCCACTGTCCCAGAGTGTGAAAGGACAGTGTGTGACCCACTGTCCCAGAGTGCGAAAGGACAGTGTGTGACCCACTGTCCCAGAGTGCGAAAGGACAGTGTGTGACCCAGTGTCCCAGAGTGTGAAAGGACAGTGCGTGACCCACTGTCCCAGAGTGTGAAAGGACAGTGTGTGGCCCACTGTTCCAGAGTGCGAAAGGACAGTGTGTGACCCAGTGTCCCAGAGTGTGAAAGGTCAGTGTGTGACCCAGTGTCCCAGAGTGTTAAAGGACAGTGTGTGACCCACTGTCCCAGATTGTGAAAGGACAGTGTGTGACCCACTGTCCCAGATTGTGAAAGGACAGTGTGTGGCCCACTGTCCCAGAGTGTGAAAGGACAGTGTGTGACCCACTGTCCCAGAGTGCGAAAGGACAGTGTGTGACCCACTGTCCCAGAGTGCGAAAGGACAGTGTGTGACCCAGTGTCCCAGAGTGTGAAAGGACAGTGCGTGACCCACTGTCCCAGAGTGTGAAAGGACAGTGTGTGGCCCACTGTTCCAGAGTGCGAAAGGACAGTGTGTGACCCAGTGTCCCAGAGTGTGAAAGGTCAGTGTGTGACCCAGTGTCCCAGAGGATGAAAGGACAGTGTGTGGCCCACTGTTCCAGAGTGCGAAAGGACAGTGTGTGACCCAGTGTCCCAGAGTGTGAAAGGTCAGTGTGTGACCCAGTGTCCCAGAGTATGAAAGGACAGTGTGTTGACCCACTGTCCCAGAGTGTGAAAGGACAGTGTGTGACCCACTGTCCCAGAGTGCGAAAGGACAGTGTGTGACCCACTGTCCCAGAATGCGAAAGGACAGTGTGTGACCCACTGTCCCAGAATGTGAAAGGACAGTGTGTGACCCACTGTCCCAGAGTGTGAAAGGACAGTGTGTGACCCACTGTCCCAGAGTGCGAAAGGACAGTGTGTGACCCACTGTCCCAGAGTGCGAAAGGACAGTGTGTGACCCAGTGTCCCAGAGTGTGAAAGGACAGTGCGTGACCCACTGTCCCAGAGTGTGAAAGGACAGTGTGTGGCCCACTGTTCCAGAGTGCGAAAGGACAGTGTGTGACCCAGTGTCCCAGAGTGTGAAAGGTCAGTGTGTGACCCAGTGTCCCAGAGTGTTAAAGGACAGTGTGTGACCCACTGTCCCAGATTGTGAAAGGACAGTGTGTGACCCACTGTCCCAGATTGTGAAAGGACAGTGTGTGGCCCACTGTCCCAGAGTGTGAAAGGACAGTGTGTGACCCACTGTCCCAGAGTGCGAAAGGACAGTGTGTGACCCACTGTCCCAGAGTGCGAAAGGACAGTGTGTGACCCAGTGTCCCAGAGTGTGAAAGGACAGTGCGTGACCCACTGTCCCAGAGTGTGAAAGGACAGTGTGTGGCCCACTGTTCCAGAGTGCGAAAGGACAGTGTGTGACCCAGTGTCCCAGAGTGTGAAAGGTCAGTGTGTGACCCAGTGTCCCAGAGGATGAAAGGACAGTGTGTGGCCCACTGTTCCAGAGTGCGAAAGGACAGTGTGTGACCCAGTGTCCCAGAGTGTGAAAGGTCAGTGTGTGACCCAGTGTCCCAGAGTATGAAAGGACAGTGTGTTGACCCACTGTCCCAGAGTGTGAAAGGACAGTGTGTGACCCACTGTCCCAGAGTGCGAAAGGACAGTGTGTGACCCACTGTCCCAGAATGCGAAAGGACAGTGTGTGACCCACTGTCCCAGAATGTGAAAGGACAGTGTGTGACCCACTGTCCCAGAGTGTGAAAGGACAGTGTGTGACCCACTGTCCCAGAGTGTGAAAGGACAGTGTGTGACCCACTGTCCCAGAGTGCGAAAGGACAGTGTGTGACCCAGTGTCCCAGAGTGTGAAAGGACAGTGCGTGACCCAGTGTCCCAGAGTGTGAAAGGACAGTGTGTGACCCAGTGTCCCAGAGTGTGAAAGGACAGTGTGTGACCCACTGTCCCAGAGTGTGAAAGGACAGTGTGTGACCCACTGTCCCAGAGTGTGAAAGGACAGTGCGTGACCCAGTGTCCCAGAGTGTGAAAGGACAGTGTGTGACCCACTGTCCCAGAGTGTGAAAGGACAGTGCGTGACCCAGTGTCCCAGAGCGTGAAAGGACAGTGTGTGACCCAGTGTCCCAGAGTGTGAAAGGACAGTGTGTGACCCACTTCCCAGAGTGTGAAAGGACAGCGTGTGACCCAGTGTCCCAGAGTGTGAAAGGTCAGTGTGTGACCCACTGTCCCAGAGTGTGAAAGGACAGTGACCCAGTGACCCAGAGTGTGTAAGGACAGTGTGTGACCCACTGTCCCAGAGTGTGAAAGGACAGTGTGTGACCCACTGTCCCAGAGTGTGAAAGGACAGTGTTTGACCCACTGTCCCAGAGTGTGAAAGGTCAGTGTGTGACCCACCGACCCAGAGTGTGAAAGGTCAGTGTGTGACCCACTGTCCCAGAATGTGAAAGGACAGTGTGTGACCCACTGTCCCAGAGTGTGAAAGGTCAGTGTGTGACCCACTGACTGAGAGTGTGAAAGGTCAGTGTGTGACCCACTGTCCCAGAATGTGAAAGGACAGTGTGTGACCCAGTGTCCCAGAGTGTGAAAGGTCAGTGTGTGATCCACTGTCCCAGAGTGTGAAAGGACAGTGACCCAGTGTCCCAGAGTGTGAAAGGACAGTGTGTGACCCACTGTCCCAGAGTGTGAAAGGACAGTGTGTGACCCACTGTCACAGAGTGTGAAAGGTCCGTGTGTGACCCACTGTCCCAGAGTGTGAAAGGACAGTGTGTGACCCACTGTCCCAGAGTGTGAATGGACAGTGCGTGACCCACTGTCCCAGAGTGTGAAAGGACAGTGTGTGACCCAGTGTCCCAGAGTGTGAAAGGTCAGTGTGTGACCCACTGTCGCAGAGTGTGAAAGGACAGTGTGTGACCCACTGTCCCAGAGTGTGAAAGGTCAGTGTGTGACCCACTGTCCCAGAGTGTGAAAGGACAGTGTGTGACCCACTGTCCCAGAGTGTGAAAGGACAGTGTGTGACCCACTGTCCCAGAGTGCGAAAGGACAGTGTGTGACCCAGTGTCCCAGTGTGTGAAAGGACAGTGTGTGACCCAGTGTCCCAGCGTGTGAAAGGTCAGTGTGTGACCCACTGTCCCAGAGTGTGAAAGGGCAGTGTGTGACCCACTGTCCCAGAGTGTGAAAGGACAGTGTGTGACCCACTGTCCCAGAGTGTGAAAGGACAGTGTGTGACCCACTGTCCCAGAGTGCGAAAGGACAGTGTGTGACCCACTGTCCCAGAGTGCGAAAGGACAGTGTGTGACCCAGTGTCCCAGAGTGTGAAAGGACAGTGCGTGACCCACTGTCCCAGAGTGTGAAAGGACAGTGTGTGGCCCACTGTTCCAGAGTGCGAAAGGACAGTGTGTGACCCAGTGTCCCAGAGTGTGAAAGGTCAGTGTGTGACCCAGTGTCCCAGAGTATGAAAGGACAGTGTGTGGCCCACTGTTCCAGAGTGCGAAAGGACAGTGTGTGACCCAGTGTCCCAGAGTGTGAAAGGTCAGTGTGTGACCCAGTGTCCCAGAGTATGAAAGGACAGTGTGTTGACCCACTGTCCCAGAGTGTGAAAGGACAGTGTGTGACCCACTGTCCCAGAGTGCGAAAGGACAGTGTGTGACCCACTGTCCCAGAATGCGAAAGGACAGTGTGTGACCCACTGTCCCAGAATGTGAAAGGACAGTGTGTGACCCACTGTCCCAGAGTGTGAAAGGACAGTGTGTGACCCACTGTCCCAGAGTGTGAAAGGACAGTGTGTGACCCACTGTCCCAGAGTGCGAAAGGACAGTGTGTGACCCAGTGTCCCAGAGTGTGAAAGGACAGTGCGTGACCCAGTGTCCCAGAGTGTGAAAGGACAGTGTGTGACCCAGTGTCCCAGAGTGTGAAAGGACAGTGTGTGACCCACTGTCCCAGAGTGTGAAAGGACAGTGTGTGACCCATTGTCCCAGAGTGTGAAAGGACAGTGCGTGACCCAGTGTCCCAGAGTGTGAAAGGACAGTGTGTGACCCACTGTCCCAGAGTGTGAAAGGACAGTGCGTGACCCAGTGTCCCAGAGCGTGAAAGGACAGTGTGTGACCCAGTGTCCCAGAGTGTGAAAGGACAGTGTGTGACCCACTTCCCAGAGTGTGAAAGGACAGCTAGTGACCCAGTGTCCCAGAGTGTGAAAGGTCAGTGTGTGACCCACTGTCCCAGAGTGTGAAAGGACAGTGACCCAGTGACCCAGAGTGTGTAAGGACAGTGTGTGACCCACTGTCCCAGAGTGTGAAAGGACAGTGTGTGACCCACTGTCCCAGAGTGTGAAAGGACAGTGTTTGACCCACTGTCCCAGAGTGTGAAAGGTCAGTGTGTGACCCACTGACCCAGAGTGTGAAAGGTCAGTGTGTGACCCACTGTCCCAGAATGTGAAAGGACAGTGTTTGACCCACTGTCCCAGAGTGTGAAAGGACAGTGTGTGACCCACTGTCCCAGAGTGTGAAAGGACAGTGTTTGACCCACTGTCCCAGAGTGTGAAAGGTCAGTGTGTGACCCACTGACCCAGAGTGTGAAAGGTCAGTGTGTGACCCACTGTCCCAGAATGTGAAAGGACAGTGTGTGACCCACTGTCCCAGAGTGTGAAAGGTCAGTGTGTGACCCACTGACTGAGAGTGTGAAAGGTCAGTGTGTGACCCACTGTCCCAGAATGTGAAAGGACAGTGTGTGACCCAGTGTCCCAGAGTGTGAAAGGTCAGTGTGTGATCCACTGTCCCAGAGTGTGAAAGGACAGTGACCCAGTGTCCCAGAGTGTGAAAGGACAGTGTGTGACCCACTGTCCCAGAGTGTGAAAGGACAGTGTGTGACCCACTGTCACAGAGTGTGAAAGGTCCGTGTGTGACCCACTGTCCCAGAGTGTGAAAGGACAGTGTGTGACCCACTGTCCCAGAGTGTGAATGGACAGTGTGTGACCCACTGTCCCAGAGTGTGAAAGGACAGTGTGTGACCCAGTGTCCCAGAGTGTGAAAGGTCAGTGTGTGACCCACTGTCGCAGAGTGTGAAAGGACAGTGTGTGACCCACTGTCCCAGAGTGTGAAAGGTCAGTGTGTGACCCACTGTCCCAGAGTGTGAAAGGACAGTGTGTGACCCACTGTCCCAGAGTGTGAAAGGACAGTGTGTGACCCACTGTCCCAGAGTGCGAAAGGACAGTGTGTGACCCAGTGTCCCAGAGTGTGAAAGGACAGTGTGTGACCCAGTGTCCCAGCGTGTGAAAGGTCAGTGTGTGACCCACTGTCCCAGAGTGTGAAAGGGCAGTGTGTGACCCACTGTCCCAGAGTGTGAAAGGACAGTGTGTGACCCACTGTCCCAGAGTGTGAAAGGACAGTGTGTGACCCACTGTCCCAGAGTGTGAAAGGACAGTGTGAAACCCACTGTCCCAGAGTGTGAAAGGACAGTGCGTGACCCACTGTCCCAGAGTGTGAACATAGAACATAGAAAATACTGCACAGAACAGGCCCTTCGGCCCACGATGTTTTGCCGAACCTTTGTCCTAGATTAATCATAGATTATCATTGAATTTACAGTGCAGAAGGAGGCCATTCGGCCCTTTGAGTCTGCACCGGCTCTTGGAAAGAGCACCCTACCCAAGGTCAACACCTCCACCCAACACCAAGGGCAATTTTTGACACTAAGGGCAATTTATCATGGCCAATCCACCTAACCTGTACATCTTTGGACTGTGGGAGGAAACCGGAGCACCCGGAGGAAACCCACGCAGACACGGGGAGAACGTGCAGACTCTGCACAGACAGTGAGCCAAGCCGGAATCGAACCTGGGACCCTGGAGCTGTGAAGCAATTGTGCTATCCACAATGCTACCGTGCTGCCCTTAAGAACAAATAAATCTACACTACATCATTTTACAGTAATCCATGTACCTATCCAATAGCTGCTCGAAGGTCCCTAATCTTTCCGACTCAACTACTTCCACAGGCAGTGCATTCCATGCCCCCACTACTCTCTGGGTAAATAATCTACCTCTGATATCCCTCCTATATCTTCCACCTTTCACCTTAAATTGATGACCCCTTGTAATGGTTTGTTCCACCCAGGGAAAAAGTCTCTGACTGTCGACTCTATCTATTCCCCTGATCATCTTATAAACCTCTATCAAGTCGCCCCTCATCCTTCTCCGTTCTAATGAGAAAAGGCCTAGCACCCTCAACATTTCCTCGTAAGACCTACTCTCCATTCCAGGCAACATCCTGGGAAATCTCCTTTGCTCCTTTTCCAAAGCTTCCACATCCTTCCTAAAATGAGGCGACCAGAACTGTACACAGTACTCCAAATGTGGCCTTACCAAAGTTTTGTCCAGCTGCATCATCGCCTCACGGCTCTTAAATTCAATCCCTTAAGTGTGACCCACTGTCCCAGAGTGTGAAAGGACAGTGTGTGACCCACTGTCCCAGAGTGTGAAAGGACAGTGTGTGACCCACTGTCCCAGAGTGTGAAAGGACAGTGTGTGACCCACTGTCCCAGAGTGTGAAAGGACAGTGTGTGACCCACTGTCCCAGAGTGTGAAAGGACAGTGACCCAGTGTCCCAGAGTGTGAAAGGACAGTGTGTGACCCACTGTCCCAGAGTGTGAAAGGACAGTGACCCAGTGTCCCAGAGTGTGAAAGGACAGTGTGTGACCCACTGTCCCAGAGTGTGAAAGGACAGTGTGTGACCTCCTGTCCCACAGTGTGAAAGGACAGTGACCCAGTGTCCCAGAGTGTGAAAGGACAGTGTGTGACCCACTGTCCCACAGTGTGAAAGGACAGTGACCCAGTGTCCCAGAGTGTGAAAGGACAGTGTGTGACCCACTGTCCCAGAGTGTGAAAGGACAGTGTGTGACCCACTGTCCCAGAGTGTGAAAGGACAGTGTGTGACCCACTGTCCCAGAGTGTGAACATAGAACATAGAAAATACAGCACAGAACAGGCCCTTCGGCCCACGATGTTTTGCCGAACCTTTGTCCTAGATTAATCATAGATTATCATTGAATTTACAGTGCAGAAGGAGGCCATTCGGCCCTTTGAGTCTGCACCGGCTCTTGGAAAGAGCACCCTACCCAAGGTCGGGTAGGGTCCCTTCTGGGAGGTGAGTAGTGTGTTTAAAAACCTCACCTTTACAGGAGCAGCCCTTTGGATTTCGGCGGCAGCGGTGCGCAGGGGCCTTCTGGGAGGTGAGTAGCGACTTTAAAACCACTTACCTTTACAGGAGCAGCCCTTTGGATTTCGGCGGCAGCGGTGCGCAGGGGCCTTCTGGGAGGTGAGTAGCGACTTTAAAACCACTTACCTTTACAGGAGCAGCCCTTTGGATTTCGGCGGCAGCGGTGCGCAGGGGCCTTCTGGGAGGTGAGTAGCGACTTTAAAACCACTTACCTTTACAGGAGCAGCCCTTTGGATTTCGGCGGCAGCGGTGCGCAGGGGCCTTCTGGGAGGTGAGTAGTGTGTTTAAAACCACTTACCTTTACAGGAGCAGCCCTTTGGATTTCGGCGGGAACCGGAAGTTCGACCTCTGGCAAGTTCCCCCCCCCCCCCCCCCCCCCCCAACCAATAAATTCTGGTGGAGAGGAAACCCGAGACACTACACGTGTAGTGTCTCCCACCCACCCTCCTCCTCTAACCTAATAATAAGACCCATTGGTGTAAGGTAAGTGCCATATTATATTATTAGCATTGTGCAGGTCAAGGATTGGAGGTGGAGGAGCAGTCTCTGTCAGCGAGAGAACCTGAGAACATCTCAGAAGGTAAGCAAGTGATTTTTACTTTTAATACTTTTTTTCAAATTGTGTGTGTCGGGCGGAAACTGAAGTGACATCACAGAAAAGCTGTGACCTGAGTGGCTGGTTGGGATTCTAACCTAAATTTTTTTGAGTATTTGGGAACTAATTAAACATAATAACTTAATTATAATTTAGAGGATATCTAAGCCAGAGATCGGAGAATATTATAGTTAGCTATCGCATTTCTATTAGAAATCTAGTGCTAGGAAACAGATAGTTGACAGTAACTTTGTAATTTAAAAAAAAAAAAGTATTTAAAAAAAAAAAAAGACAAATTTTAATTTTAATTAATTGACGCAATGTCAGTTAGAGGGGTGCTGTGCTCTGACTGTGAGATGTGGCAGGTCCGGGAGGCTTCCAGCGTCCCGGATGGCTTCATCTGCAGAAAGTGCACCCAACTGCAGCTCCTCACAGACCGCATGGTTCGGTTGGAGCAGCAATTGGATGCACTTAGGAGCGTGCAGGTGGCGGAAAGCGTCATAGATCGCAGTTATGTAAGTGTGGTCACACCCAAGGTGCAGGCAGAGAAATGGGTGACCACCAGAAAGGGCAGGCAGTCAGTGCAGGAATCCCCTGTGGTTGTCCCCCTCTCGAACAGATATACCCCTTTGGATACTGTCGGGGGGGATAGCCTATCAGGGGAAAACAGCAACAGCCAGAGCAGTGGCACCACGGCTGGCTCTGATGTTCAGAAGGGAGGGTCAAAGCGCAGAAGAGTAATAGTTATAGGGGACTCTATAGTCAGGGGCACAGATAGGCGCTTCTGTGGACGTGAAAGAGACTCCAGGATGGTATGTTGCCTCCCTGGTGCCAGGGTCCAGGATGTCTCCGAACGGGTAGAGGGAATCCTGAAGGGGGAGGGCAAACAGGCAGAGGTCGTTGTACATATTGGTACTAACGACATAGGCAGGAAGGGGCATGAGGTCCTGCAGCAGGAGTTCAGGGAGCTAGGCAGAAAGTTAAAAGACAGGACCTCGAGGGTTGTAATCTCGGGATTACTCCCTGTGCCACGTGCCAGTGAGGCTAGAAATAGGAAGATAGAGCAGACAAACACGTGGCTAAACAGCTGGTGTAGGAGGGAGGGTTTCTGTTATCTGGGTCACTGGGAGCTCTTCCGGGGCAGGTGTGACCTGTATAAGATGGACGGGTTGCATCTAAACCGGAGAGGCATAAATATCCTGGCCGCGAGATTTGCTAGTGTCACACGGGAGGGTTTAAACTAGTATGGCAGGGGGGTGGGCACGGGAGCAATAGGTCAGAAGGTGAGAGCATTGAGGGAGAACTAGGGAATAGGGACAGTGTGGCTCTGAGGCAGAGCAGACGGGGAGAAGTTGCTGAACACAGCGGGTCTGGTGGCCTGAAGTGCATATGTTTTAATGCAAGGAGCATTACGGGTAAGGCAGATGAACTTAGAGCTTGGATTACTACTTGGAACTATGATGTTGTTGCCATTACAGAGACCTGGTTGAGGGAAGGGCAGGATTGGCAGCTAAACGTTCCAGGATTTAGATGTTTCAGGCGGGATAGAGGGGGATGTAAAAGGGGAGGCGGAGTTGCGCTACTTGTTCAGGAGAGTATCACAGCTATACAGCGAGAGGACACCTCAGAGGGCAGTGAGGCTATATGGGTAGAGATCAGGAATAAGAAGGGTGCAGTCACAATGTTGGGGGTATACTACAGGCCTCCCAACAGCCAGCAGGAGATAGAGGAGCAGATAGGTAGACAGATTTTGGAAAAGAGTAAAAACAACAGGGTTGTGGTGATGGGAGACTTCAACTTCCCCAATATTGACTGGGACTCACTTAGTGCCAGGGGCTTAGACGGGGCAGAGTTTGTAAGGAGCATCCAGGAGGGCTTCTTAAAACAATATGTAAACAGTCCAACTAGGGAAGGGGCGGTACTGGACCTGGTATTGGGGAATGAGCCCGGCCAGGTGGTAGATGTTTCAGTAGGGGAGCATTTCGGTAACAGTGACCACAATTCAGTAAGTTTTAAAGTACTGGTGGACAAGGATAAGAGTGGTCCGAGGATGAATGTGCTAAATTGGGGGAAGGCTAATTATAACAATATTAGGCGGGAACTGAAGAACATAGATTGGGGGCGGATGTTTAAGGGCAAATCAACATCTGACATGTGGGAGGCTTTCAAGTGTCAGTTGAAAGGAATACAGGACAGGCATGTTCCTGTGAGGAAGAAAGATAAATACGGCAATTTTCGGGAACCTTGGATGACGAGTGATATTGTAGGCCTCGTCAAAAAGAAAAAGGAGGCATTTGTCAGGGCTAAAAGGCTGGGAACAGACGAAGCCTGTGTGGCATATAAGGAAAGTAGGAAGGAACTTAAGCAAGGAGTCAGGAGGGCTAGAAGGGGTCATGAAAAGTCATTGGCAAGTAGGGTTAAGGAAAATCCCAAGGCTTTTTACACTTACATAAAAAGCAAGAGGGTAGCCAGGGAAAGGGTTGGCCCACTGAAGGATAGGCAAGGGAATCTATGTGTGGAGCCAGAGGAAATGGGCGAGGTACTAAATGAATACTTTGCATCAGTATTCACCAAAGAGAAGGAATTGGTAGATGTTGAGTCTGGAGAAGGGGGTGTAGATAGCCTGGGTCACATTGTGATCCAAAAAGACGAGGTGTTGGGTGTCTTAAAAAATATTAAGGTAGATAAGTCCCCAGGGCCGGATGGGATCTACCCCAGAATACTGAAGGAGGCTGGAGAGGAAATTGCTGAGGCCTTGACAGAAATCTTTGGATCCTCGCTGTCTTCAGGGGATGTCCCGGAGGACTGGAGAATAGCCAATGTTGTTCCTCTGTTTAAGAAGGGTGGCAGGGATAATCCCGGGAACTACAGGCCGGTGAGCCTTACTTCAGTGGTAGGGAAATTACTGGAGAGAATTCTTCGAGACAGGATCTACTCCCATTTGGAAGCAAATGGACGTATTAGTGAGAGGCAGCACGGTTTTGTGAAGGGGAGGTCGTGTCTCACTAACTTGATAGAGTTTTTCGAGGAGGTCACTAAGATGATTGATGCAGGTAGGGCAGTAGATGTTGTCTATATGGACTTCAGTAAGGCCTTTGACAAGGTCCCTCATGGTAGACTAGTACAAAAGGTGAAGTCACACGGGATCAGGGGTGAGCTGGCAAGGTGGATACAGAACTGGCTAGGCCATAGAAGGCAGAGGGTAGCAATGGAGGGATGCTTTTCTAATTGGAGGGCTGTGACCAGTGGTGTTCCACAGGGATCAGTGCTGGGACCTTTGCTCTTTGTAGTATATATAAATGATTTGGAGGAAAATGTAACTGGTCTGATTAGTAAGTTTGCAGACGACACAAAGGTTGGTGGAATTGCGGATAGCGATGAGGACTGTCTGAGGATACAGCAGGATTTAGATTGTCTGGAGACTTGGGCGGAGAGATGGCAGTTGGAGTTTAACCTGGACAAATGTGAGGTAATGCATTTTGGAAGGGCTAATGCAGGTAGGGAATATACAGTGAATGGTAGAACCCTCAAGAGTATTGAAAGTCAAAGAGATCTAGGAGTACAGGTCCACAGATCACTGAAAGGGGCTACACAGGTGGAGAAGGTAGTCAAGAAGGCATACGGCATGCTTGCCTTCATTGGCCGGGGCATTGAGTATAAGAATTGGCAAGTCATGTTGCAGCTGTATAGAAGCTTAGTTAGGCCACACTTGGAGTATAGTGTTCAATTCTGGTCGCCACACTACCAGAAGGATGTGGAGGCTTTAGAGAGGGTGCAGAAGAGATTTACCAGAATGTTGCCTGGTATGGAGGGCATAAGCTATGAGGAGCGATTGAATAAACTCGGTTTGTTCTCACTGGAACGAAGGAGGTTGAGGGGCGACCTGATAGAGGTATACAAAATTATGAGGGGCATAGACAGAGTGGATAGTCAGAGGCTTTTCCCCAGGGTAGAGGGGTCAATTACTAGGGGGCATAGGTTTAAGGTGAGAGGGGCAAAGTTTAGAGTAGATGTACGAGGCAAGTTTTTTACGCAGAGGGTAGTGGGTGCCTGGAACTCACTACCGGAGGAGGTAGTGGAGGCAGGGACGATAGGGACATTTAAGGGGCATCTTGACAAATATATGAATAGGATGGGAATAGAAGGATACGGACCCAGGAAGTGTAGAAGATTGTAGTTTAGTCGGGCAGTATGGTCGGCACGGGCTTGGAGGGCCGAAGGGCCTGTTCCTGTGCTGTACATTTCTTTGTTCTTTGTCAACACCTCCACCCAACACCAAGGGCAATTTTGGACACTAAGGGCAATTTATCATGGCCAATCCACCTAACCTGCACATCTTTGGACTGTGGGAGGAAACCGGAGCACCCGGAGGAAACCCACGCAGACACGGGGAGAACGTGCAGACTCCGGACAGACAGTGACCCAAGCCGGATTCGAACCTGGGACCCTGGAGCTGTGAAGCAATTGTGCTATCCACAATGCTGCCCTTAAGAACAAATAAATCTACACTACATCATTTTACTGTAATCCATGTACCTATCCAATAGCTGCTCGAAGGTCCCTAATCTTTCCGACTCAACTACTTCCACAGGCAGTGCATTCCATGCCCCCACTACTCTCTGGGTAAAGAACCTACCTCTGATATCCCTCCTATATCTTCCACCTTTCACCTTAAATTGATGACCCCTTGTAATGGTTTGTTCCACCCAGGGAAAAAGTCTCTGACTGTCGACTCTATCTATTCCCCTCATCCTTCTCCGTTCTAATGAGAAAAGGCATGGCACCCTCAACATTTCCTCGTAAGGCCTACTCTCCATTCCAGGCAACATCCTGGTAAATCTCCTTTGCACCTTTTCGAAAGATTCCACATCCTTCCTAAAATGAGGCGACCAGAACTGTACACAGTACTGCAAATGTGGCCTTCCCAAAGTTTTGTACAGCTGCATCATCACCTCACGGCTCTTAAATTCAATCCCTTAAGTGTGACCCACTGTCCCAGAGTGTGAAAGAACAGTGTGTGAAACTGTCAACGAGTGTGAAAGGACAGTGTGTGACACTGTCCCAGAGTGTGAAAGGATAGTGTGTGACCCACTGTCCCAGAGTGTGAAAGGACAGTGTGTGACCCAGTGTCCCAGAGTGGGAAAGGACAGTGTGTGACCCACTGTCCCAGAGTGAGAAAGGACAGTGTGTGACCCACTGTCCCAGAGTGTGAAAGGACAGTGTGTGATCCACTGTCCCAGAGTGTGAAAGGACAGTGTGTGACCCACTGTCCCAGAGTGTGAAAGGACAGTGTGTGATACACTGTCCCAGAGTGTGAAAGGACAGTGTGTGACCCACTGTCCCAGAGTGTGAAAGGACAGTGTGTGACCCACTGTCCCAGAGTGTGAAAGGACAGTGTCTGACCCTCTGTCCCAGAGTGTGAAAGGACAGTGTGTGATCCAGTGTCCCAGAGTGTGAAAGGACAGTGTGTGACCCACTGTCCCAGAGTGTGAAAGGACAGTGTTTGACCCACAGTCCCAGAGTGTGAAAGGACAGTGTGTGACCCACTGTCCCAGAGTGTGAATGGACAGTGTGTGACACTGTCCCAGGGTGTGAAAGGAAAGTGTGTGACCCACTGTCCCAGAGTGTGGACAGTGTGTGACCCACTGTCACAGAGTGTGAAAGGACAGTGTGTGAACCACTGTCCCAGAGTGTGAACGGACAGTGTGCGACCCACTGTCCCAGGGTGTGAAAGGATAGTGTGTGACCCACTGTCCCAGAGTGTGGACAGTGTGTGACCCACTGTCACAGAGTATGAAAGGACAGTGTATGAACCACTGTCCCAGAGTGTGAACGGACAGTGTGTGACCCACTGTCCCAGAGTGTGAAAGGACAGTGTGTGACCCACTGTCCCACAGTGTGAGAGGACAGCGTGTGACACTGTCCCACAGTGTGAAAGGACAGTGTGTGACCCACTGTCCCAGAGTGTGAAAGGACAGTGTGTGACCCACTGTCCCAGAGTGTGAAAGGACAGTGTGTGACCCACTGTCCCAGAGTGTGAAAGGACAGTGTGTGAACCACTGTCCGAGAGTGTGAAAGGACAGTGTGTGACCCACTGTCCCAGAGTGTGAAAGGACAGTGTGTGACCCACTGTCCCAGAGTGTGAAAGGACAGTGTGTGACCCAATGTCCCACAGTGTGAGAAGACAGCGTGTGACACTGTCCCAGAGTGTGAAAGGACAGTGTGTGACCCACTGTCCCAGAGAGTGAAAGGACAGTGCGTGACCCAGTGTCCCAGAGTGTGAAAGGATAGTGTGTGACCCACTGTCCCAGAGTGTGAAAGGACAGTATGTGACCCACTGTCCCACAGTGTGAAAGGACAGTGTGTGACACACTGTCTCAGAGTGTGAAAGGACAGTGTGTGACCCAGTGTCCCAGAGTGTGAAAGGACAGCATCTGGCCCACTGTCCCAGAGTGAGAAAGGACAGTGTGTGACCCACTGTCCCAGAGTGTGAAAGGACAGTATGTGACCCACTGTCCCAGAATGTGAAAGGACAGTGTGTGACCCACTGTCCCAGTGTGTGAAAGGACAGTGTGTGACCCAGTGTCCCAGAGTGTGAAAGGAGTGTGTGACCCACTGTCCCAGAGTGTGAAAGGACAGTGTGTGACCCGCTGTCCCAGAGTGCGAAAGGACAGTGTGTGACCCACTGTCCCAGTGTGAAAGGACAGTGTGTGACCCAGTGTCCCAGAGTGTGAAAGGAGTGTGTGACCCACTGTCCCAGAGTGTGAAAGGACAGTGTGTGACCCGCTGTCCCAGAGTGCGAAAGGACAGTGTGTGACCCACTGTCCCAGAGTGTGAAAGGACAGTGTGTGACCCACTGTCCCAGAATGTGAAAGGACAGCGTGTGACCCACTGTCCCAGAGTGTGAAAGGACAGTGTGTGACCCACTGTCCCAGAGTGTGAAAGGACAGTGTGTGACCCACTGTCCCAGAGTGTGAAAAGACAGTGTGTGACCCACTGTCCCAGAGTGTGAAAGGACAGTGTGTGACCCACTGTCCCGGAGTGTGAAAGGACAGTGTGTGACCCACTGTCCCAGAGTGTGAAAGGAAAGTGTGTGATCCAGTGTCCGAGAGTGTGAAAGGACTGTGTGTGACCCACTGTCCCAGAGTGTGGGCAGTGTGTGACCCACTGGCCCAGAGTGTCAAAGGACAGTGTGTGACAATGTCCCAGGGAGTGAAAGGATAGTGTGTGACCCACTGTCCCAGAGTGTGAAAGGACAGTGTGTGACCCACTGTCCCAGAGTGTGAAAGGACAGTGTGTGACCCACTGTCCCAGAGTATGAACGGACAGTGTGTGACCCACTGTCCCAGAGTGTGAAAGGACAGTGTGTGGCCCACTGTCACAGAGTGTGAAAGGACAGTGTGTGACCCACAGTCCCACAGTGTGAGAGGACAGTGCGTGACCCAGTGTCCCAGAGTGTGAAAGGACAGTGTATGACCCACTGCCCCAGAGTGTGAAAGGACAGTGTGTGACCCACTGTCCCACAGTGTGAGAGGAAAGCGTGTGACACTGTCCCAGAGTGTGAAAGGACAGTGTGTGACCCACTGTCCGTGAGTGTGAAAGGCAGTGTGGGACCCAGTGTCCCAGAGTGTGAAAGGACAGTGTGTGACCCACTGTCCCAGAGTGTGAAAGGACAGTGTGTGACCCACTGTCCCAGAGTGTGAAAGGACATCGGGTGACCCACTGTCCCAGAGTGTGAAAGGACAGTGTGTGACCCACTGTCCCAGAGTGTGAAAGGACAGTGTGTGACCCACTGTCCCACAGTGTGAGAGGACAGCGTGTGACACTGTCCCAGAGTGTGAAAGGACAGTGTGTGACCCACTGTCCAAGAGTGTGAAAGGATAGTGTGTGACCCACTGACCCAGAGTGTGAAAGGACAGTGTGTGACCCAGTGTCCCAGAGTGTAAAAGGACAGTGTGTGACCCACTGTCCCAGAGTGAGAAAGGACAGTGTGTGACCCACTGTCCCAGAGTGTGAAAGAACAGTATGTGACCCTCTGTCCCAGAATGTGAAAGGACAGTGGGTCACACACTGTCCTTTCACACTCTGGGACAGTGGGTCACACACTGTCCTTTCACACCCTGGGACAGTGGGTCACACACTGTCCTTTCACACTCTGGGACAGTGGGTCACACACTGTCCTTTCACACTCTGGGACAGTGGGTCACACACTATCCTTTCACACTCTGGGACAGTGGGTCACACACTGTCCTTTCACACTCTGGGACAGTGGGTCACACACTGTCCTTTCACACTCTTGGACAGTGGGTCACACTGTCCCAGAGTGTGAAAGGACATTGTGTGACCCTGTGTCCCAGAGTGGGAAAGGAGTGTGTGACCCACTGTCCCAGAGTGTGAAAGGACAGAGTGTGACCCACTTTCCCAGAGTGTGAAAGGACAGTATGTGACCCACTGTCCCAGAGTGCGAAAGGACAGTGTGTGACCCACTGTCCCAGAGTGTGAAAGTACAGTGTGTGACCCACTGTCCCAGAGTGTGAAAGGACAGTGTGTGACCCAGTGTCCCAGAGTGTGAAAGGACAGTGTGTGACCCACTGTCCCAGAGTGTGAAAGGACAGTGTGTGACCCACTGTCCCAGAGTGTGAAAGGACAGTGTGTGACCCACTGTCCAAGAGTGTGAAAGGACAGTGTGTGACCCACTGTCCCAGAGTGTGAAAGGACAGTGTGTGACCCACTGTCCCAGAGTGTGAAAGGATAGTGTGTGACCCACTGTCCCAGAGTGTGAAAGGACAGTGTGTGACCCACTGTCCCAGAGTGTGAAAGGACAGTGTGTGACCCACTGTCCCAGGGTGTGAAAGGACAGTGTGTGACCCACTGTCCCAGAGTGTGAAAGGACAGTGTGTGACCCACTGTCCCAGGGTGTGAAAGGACAGTGTGTGACCCACTGTCCCAGAGTGAGAAAGGACAGTGTGTGACCCACTGTCCCAGAGTGTTAAAGGACAGTATGTGATCCACTGTCCCAGAATGTGAAAGGACAGTGTGTGACCCACTGTCCCAGAGTTTGAAAGGACAGTGTGTGACCCAGTGTCCCAGAGTGTGAAAGGAGTGTGTGACCCACTGTCCAAGAGTGTGAAAGGACAGTGTGTGACCCACTGTCCCAGAGTGTGAAAGGACAGTATGTGACCCAATGTCCCAGAGTGCGAAAGGACAGTGTGTGACCCACTGTCCCAGAGTGTGAAAGGACAGTGTGTGACCCACTGTCCCAGAATGTGAAAGGACAGTGTGTGACCCACTGTCCGAGAGTGTGAAAGGACTGTGTGTGACCCACTGTCCCAGAGTGTGAAAGGACAGTGTGTGACCTCCTGCCCCAGAGGGAGAAAGGACAGTGTGTGAACTCCTGTCCCACAGTGTAAAAGGACAGTGTGTGACCCAGTGTCCCAGAGTGTGAAAGGACAGTGTGTGACCCACTGTCCCAGAGTGTGAAAGGACAGTGTGTGACCCACTGTCCCAGAGTGTGAAAGGACAGTGTGTGACCCACTGTCCCAGAGTGTGAAAGGAGAGTGTGTGATCCACTGTCCCAGAATGTGAAAGGACAGTGTGTGACCCACTGTCCCAGAGTTTGAAAGGACAGTGTGTGACCCAGTGTCCCAGTGTGTGAAAGGACAGTGTGTGACCCAGTGTCCCAGAGTGTGAAAGGAGTGTGTGACCCACTGTCCCAGAGTGTGAAAGGACAGTGTGTGACCCGCTGTCCCAGAGTGCGAAAGGACAGTGTGTGACCCACTGTCCCAGTGTGAAAGGACAGTGTGTGACCCAGTGTCCCAGAGTGTGAAAGGAGTGTGTGACCCACTGTCCCAGAGTGTGAAAGGACAGTGTGTGACCCGCTGTCCCAGAGTGCGAAAGGACAGTGTGTGACCCACTGTCCCAGAGTGTGAAAGGACAGTGTGTGACCCACTGTCCCAGAATGTGAAAGGACAGTGTGTGACCCACTGTCCCAGAGTGTGAAAGGACAGTGTGTGACCCACTGTCCCAGAGTGTGAAAGGACAGTGTGTGACCCACTGTCCCAGAGTGTGAAAAGACAGTGTGTGACCCACTGTCCCAGAGTGTGAAAGGACAGTGTGTGACCCACTGTCCCGGAGTGTGAAAGGACAGTGTGTGACCCACTGTCCCAGAGTGTGAAAGGAAAGTGTGTGATCCAGTGTCCGAGAGTGTGAAAGGACTGTGTGTGACCCACTGTCCCAGAGTGTGGACAGTGTGTGACCCACTGGCCCAGAGTGTCAAAGGACAGTGTGTGACAATGTCCCAGGGAGTGAAAGGATAGTGTGTGACCCACTGTCCCAGAGTGTGAAAGGACAGTGTGTGACCCACTGTCCCAGAGTGTGAAAGGACAGTGTGTGACCCACTGTCCCAGAGTATGAACGGACAGTGTGTGACCTACTGTCCCAGAGTGTGAAAGGACAGTGTGTGGCCCACTGTCACAGAGTGTGAAAGGACAGTGTGTGACCCACAGTCCCACAGTGTGAGAGGACAGTGCGTGACCCAGTGTCCCAGAGTGTGAAAGGACAGTGTATGACCCACTGCCCCAGAGTGTGAAAGGACAGTGTGTGACCCACTGTCCCACAGTGTGAGAGGAAAGCGTGTGACACTGTCCCAGAGTGTGAAAGGACAGTGTGTGACCCACTGTCCGTGAGTGTGAAAGGCAGTGTGGGACCCAGTGTCCCAGAGTGTGAAAGGACAGTGTGTGACCCACTGTCCCAGAGTGTGAAAGGACAGTGTGTGACCCACTGTCCCAGAGTGTGAAAGGACTTCGGGTGACCCACTGTCCCAGAGTGTGAAAGGACAGTGTGTGACCCACTGTCCCAGAGTGTGAAAGGACAGTGTGTGACCCACTGTCCCACAGTGTGAGAGGACAGCGTGTGACACTGTCCCAGAGTGTGAAAGGACAGTGTGTGACCCACTGTCCCAGAGTGTGAAAGGACAGTGCGTGACCCAGTGTCCCAGAGTGTGAAAGGATAGTGTGTGACCCACTGACCCAGAGTGTGAAAGGACAGTGTGTGACCCAGTGTCCCAGAGTGTAAAAGGACAGTGTGTGACCCACTGTCCCAGAGTGAGAAAGGACAGTGTGTGACCCACTGTCCCAGAGTGTGAAAGAACAGTATGTGACCCTCTGTCCCAGAATGTGAAAGGACAGTGTGTGACCCACTGTCCCAGAGTGTGAAAGGACATTGTGTGACCCTGTGTCCCAGAGTGGGAAAGGAGTGTGTGACCCACTGTCCCAGAGTGTGAAAGGACAGAGTGTGACCCACTTTCCCAGAGTGTGAAAGGACAGTATGTGACCCACTGTCCCAGAGTGCGAAAGGACAGTGTGTGACCCACTGTCCCAGAGTGTGAAATTACAGTGTGTGACCCACTGTCCCAGAGTGTGAAAGGACAGTGTTTGACCCAGTGTCACAGAGTGTGAAAGGACAGTGTGTGACCCACTGTCCCAGAGTGTGAAAGGACAGTGTGTGACCCACTGTCCCAGAGTGTGAAAGGACAGTGTGTGACCCACTGTCCAAGAGTGTGAAAGGACAGTGTGTGACCCACTGTCCCAGAGTGTGAAAGGACAGTGTGTGACCCACTGTCCCAGAGTGTGAAAGGATAGTGTGTGACCCACTGTCCCAGAGTGTGAAAGGACAGTGTGTGACCCACTGTCCCAGAGTGTGAAAGGACAGTGTGTGACCCACTGTCCCAGGGTGTGAAAGGACAGTGTGTGACCCACTGTCCCAGAGTGTGAAAGGACAGTGTGTGACCCACTGTCCCAGGGTGTGAAAGGACAGTGTGTGACCCACTGTCCCAGAGTGAGAAAGGACAGTGTGTGACCCACTGTCCCAGAGTGTGAAAGGACAGTATGTGATCCACTGTCCCAGAATGTGAAAGGACAGTGTGTGACCCACTGTCCCAGAGTTTGAAAGGACAGTGTGTGACCCAGTGTCCCAGAGTGTGAAAGGAGTGTGTGACCCACTGTCCAAGAGTGTGAAAGGACAGTGTGTGACCCACTGTCCCAGAGTGTGAAAGGACAGTATGTGACCCAATGTCCCAGAGTGCGAAAGGACAGTGTGTGACCCACTGTCCCAGAGTGTGAAAGGACAGTGTGTGACCCACTGTCCCAGAATGTGAAAGGGCAGTGTGTGACCCACTGTCCGAGAGTGTGAAAGGACTGTGTGTGACCCACTGTCCCAGAGTGTGAAAGGACAGTGTGTGACCTCCTGCCCCAGAGTGAGAAAGGACAGTGTGTGAACTCCTGTCCCACAGTGTAAAAGGACAGTGTGTGACCCAGTGTCCCAGAGTGTGAAAGGACAGTGTGTGACCCACTGTCCCAGAGTGTGAAAGGACAGTGTGTGACCCACTGTCCCAGAGTGTGAAAGGACAGTGTGTGACCCACTGTCCCAGAGTGTGAAAGGAGAGTGTGTGATCCACTGTCCCAGAATGTGAAAGGACAGTGTGTGACCCACTGTCCCAGAGTTTGAAAGGACAGTGTGTGACCCAGTGTCCCAGAGTGTGAAAGGAGTGAGTGACCCACTGTCACAGAGTGTGAAAGGACAGTGTGTGACCCACTCTCCCAGAGTGTGAAAGGACAGTATGTGACCCAATGTCCCAGAGTGCGAAAGGACAGTGTGTGACCCACTGTCCCAGAGTGTGAAATGACAGTGTGTGACCCACTGTCCCACAGTGTGAAAGGACAGTGTGTGACCCCCTGTCCCAGAATGTGAAAGGACAGTGTGTGACCCACTGTCCGAGAGTGTGAAAGGACTGTGTGTGACCCACTGTCCCAGAGTGTGAAAAGACAGTGTGTGACCCACTGTCCCAGAGTGTGAAAGGACAGTGTGTGACCCACTGTCCCGGAGTGTGAAAGGACAGTGTGTGACCCACTGTCCCAGAGTGTGAAAGGAAAGTGTGTGATCCAGTGTCCGAGAGTGTGAAAGGACTGTGTGTGACCCACTGTCCCAGAGTGTGGACAGTGTGTGACCCACTGGCCCAGAGTGTCAAAGGACAGTGTGTGACAATGTCCCAGGGAGTGAAAGGATAGTGTGTGACCCACTGTCCCAGAGTGTGAAAGGACAGTGTGTGACCCACTGTCCCAGAGTGTGAAAGGACAGTGTGTGACCCACTGTCCCAGAGTATGAACGGACAGTGTGTGACCCACTGTCCCAGAGTGTGAAAGGACAGTGTGTGGCCCACTGTCACAGAGTTTGAAAGGACAGTGTGTGACCCACAGTCCCACAGTGTGAGAGGACAGTGCGTGACCCAGTGTCCCAGAGTGTGAAAGGACAGTGTATGACCCACTGTCCCAGAGTGTGAAAGGACAGTGTGTGACCCACTGTCCCACAGTGTGAGAGGAAAGCGTGTGACACTGTCCCAGAGTGTGAAAGGACAGTGTGTGACCCACTGTCCGTGAGTGTGAAAGACAGTGTGGGACCCAGTGTCCCAGAGTGTGAAAGGACAGTGTGTGACCCACTGTCCCAGAGTGTAAAAGGACAGTGTGTGACCCACTGTCCCAGAGTGTGAAAGGACATCGGCTGACCCACTGTCCCAGAGTGTGAAAGGACAGTGTGTGACCCACTGTCCCAGAGTGTGAAAGGACAGTGTGTGACCCACTGTCCCACAGTGTGAGAGGACAGCGTGTGCCACTGTCCCAGAGTGTGAAAGGACAGTGTGTGACCCACTGTCCCAGAGTGTGAAAGGACAGTGCGTGACCCAGTGTCCCAGAGTGTGAAAGGATAGTGTGTGACCCACTGACCCAGAGTGTGAAAGGACAGTGTGTGACCCAGTGTCCCAGAGTGTAAAAGGACAGTGTGTGACCCACTGTCCCAGAGTGAGAAAGGACAGTGTGTGACCCACTGTCCCAGAGTGTGAAAGAACAGTATGTGACCCTCTGTCCCAGAATGTGAAAGGACAGTGTGTGACCCGCTGTCCCAGAGTGTGAAAGGACATTGTGTGACCCTGTGTCCCAGAGTGGGAAAGGAGTGTGTGACCCACTGTCCCAGAGTGTGAAAGGACAGAGTGTGACCCACTTTCCCAGAGTGTGAAAGGACAGTATGTGACCCACTGTCCCAGAGTGCGAAAGGACAGTGTGTGACACACTGTCCCAGAGTGTGAAAGTACAGTGTGTGACCCACTGTCCCAGAGTGTGAAAGGACAGTGTGTGACCCAGTGTCCCAGAGTGTGAAAGGACAGTGTGTGACCCACTGTCCCAGAGTGTGAAAGGACAGTGTGTGACCCACTGTCCCAGAGTGTGAAAGGACAGTGTGTGACCCACTGTCCAAGAGTGTGAAAGGACAGTGTGTGACCCACTGTCCCAGAGTGTGAAAGGACAGTGTGTGACCCACTGTCCCAGAGTGTGAAAGGATAGTGTGTGACCCACTGTCCCAGAGTGTGAAAGGACAGTGTGTGACCCACTGTCCCAGAGTGTGAAAGGACAGTGTGTGACCCACTGTCCCAGGGTGTGAAAGGACAGTGTGTGAACTCCTGTCCCACAGTGTAAAAGGACAGTGTGTGACCCAGTGTCCCAGAGTGTGAAAGGACAGTGTGTGACCCACTTTCCCAGAGTGTGAAAGGACAGTGTGTGACCCACTGTCCCAGAGTGTGAAAGGACAGTGTGTGACCCACTGTCCCAGAGTGTGAAAGGACAGTGTGTGATCCACTGTCCCAGAATGTGAAAGGACAGTGTGTGACCCACTGTCCCAGAGTTTGAAAGGACAGTGTGTGACCCAGTGTCCCAGAGTGTGAAAGGAGTGAGTGACCCACTGTCCCAGAGTGTGAAAGGACAGTGTGTGACCCACTCTCCCAGAGTGTGAAAGGACAGTATGTGACCCAATGTCCCAGAGTGCGAAAGGACAGTGTGTGACCCACTGTCCCAGAGTGTGAAATGACAGTGTGTGACCCACTGTCCCACAGTGTGAAAGGACAGTGTGTGACCCCCTGTCCCAGAATGTGAAAGGACAGTGTGTGACCCACTGTCCGAGAGTGTGAAAGGACTGTGTGTGACCCACTGTCCCAGAGTGTGAAAGGACAGTGTGTGACCCACTGTCCCAGAATGTGAAACGACAGTGTGTGACCCACTGTCCGAGAATGTGAAAGGACTGTGTGTGACCCACTGTCCCAGAGTGTGAAAGGACAGTGTGTGACCCACTGTCCCAGAGAGTGAAAGGACAGTGTGTGGCCCACTGTCCCAGAGTGTGAAAGGACAGTGTGTGACCTCCTGCCCCAGAGTGTGAAAGGACAGTGTGTGAACTCCTGTCCCACAGTGTAAAAGGACAGTGTGTGACCCACTGTCCCAGAGTGTGAAATGACAGCGTGTGACCCACTGTCCCAGAGTGTGAAAGGACAGTGTGTGACCCACTGTCCCAGATTGTGAAAGGACAGTGTGTGACCCACTGTCCCAGAGTGTGAAAGGACAGTGTGTGACCCACTGTCCCAGAGTGTGAAGGGACAGTGTGTGACCCACTGTCCCAGAGTGTGAAAGGACAGTGTGTGATCCATTGACCCAGACTTTGAAAGGACAGCGTGTGACCCACTGTCCCAGAGTGTGAAAGGACAGTGTGTGACCCACTGTCCCAGAGTGTGGAAGGGCAATGTGTGACCCAGTGTCCCAGAGTGTGAAAGGACAGTGTGTGACCCACTGTCCCAGAGTGTGAAAGGACAGTGTGTGACGCTCTGTCCCAGAGTGTGAAAGGACAGTGTGTGACCCACTGTCCCAGAGTGTGAAAGGACAGTGTGTGACCCACTCTCCCAGAGTGAGAAAGGACAGTGTGTGACCCACTGTCCCAGAGTGTGAAAGGACAGTATGTGACCCACTCTCCCAGAATGTGAAAGGACAGTGTGTGACCCACTGTCCCAGAGTGTGAAAAGACAGTGTGTGATCCAGTGTCCCAGAGTGTGAAAGGACAGTGTGTGATCCACTGTCCCAGATTGTGTAAGGACAGTATGTGATCCACTGTCCCAGAGTGCAAAAGGAGAGTGTGTGACCCACTGTCGCCGAGTGTGAAAGGACAGTGTGTGACCCACTGTCCCAGAATGTGAAAGGACAGTGTGTGACCCACTGTCACAGAGTGTGAAAGGACAGTGTGACCCACTATCCCAGAGTGTGAAAGGACAGTGTGTGACCCACTGTCCCAGAGTGTGAAAGGACAGTGTGTGATCCACTGTCCCAGAATGTGAAAGGACAGTGTGTGACCCACTGTCCCAGAGTTTGGACAGTGTGTGACCCACTGGCCCAGAGTGTGAAAGGACAGTGTGTGACAATGTCCCAGGGAGTGAAAGGATAGTGTGTGACCCACTGTCCCAGAGTGTGAAAGGACAGTGTGTGACCCACTGTCCCAGAGTGTGAAAGGACAGTGTGTGACCCACTGTCCCAGAGTATGAACGGACAGTGTGTGACCCACTGTCCCAGAGTGTGAAAGGGCAGTGTGTGGCCCACTGTCCCAGAGTGTGAAAGGACAGTGTGTGACCCACAGTCCCACAGTGTGAGAGGACAGTGCATGACCCAGTGTCCCAGAGTGTGAAAGGAAAGTGTATGACCCACTGTCCCAGAGTGTGAAAGGACAGTGTGTGACCCACTGTCCCACAGTGTGAGAGGAAAGCGTGTGACACTGTCCCAGAGTGTGAAATGACAGTGTGTGACCCACTGTCCATGAGTGTGAAAGGCAGTGTGTGACCCAGTGTCCCAGAGTGTGAAAGGACAGTGTGTGACCCACTGCCCCAGAGTGTGAAAGGACAGTGTGTGACCCACTGTCCCAGAGTGTGAAAGGACATCGGGTGACCCACTGTCCCAGAGTGTGAAAGGACAGTGTGTGACCCACTGTCCCAGAGTGTGAAAGGACAGTGTGTGACCCACTGTCCCACAGTGTGAGAGGACAGCGTGTGACACTGTCCCAGAGTGTGAAAGGACAGTGTGTGACCCACTGTCCCAGAGTGTGAAAGGACAGTGCGTGACCCAGTGTCCCAGAGTGTGAAAGGATAGTGTGTGACCCACTGACCCAGAGTGTGAAAGGACAGTGTGTGACCCAGTGTCCCAGAGTGTGAAAGGACAGCGTGTGACCCACTGTCCCAGAGTGAGAAAGGACAGTGTGTGACCCACTGTCCCAGAGTGTGAAAGAACAGTATGTGGCCCTCTGTCCCAGAATGTGAAAGGACAGTGTGTGACCCACTGTCCCAGAGTGTGAAAGGACATTGTGTGACCCAGTGTCCCAGAGTGTGAAAGGAGTGTGTGACCCACTGTCCCAGAGTGTGAAAGGACAGAGTGTGACCCACTTTCCCAGAGTGTGAAAGGACAGTATGTGACCCAATGTCCCAGAGTGCGAAAGGACAGTGTGTGACCCACTGTCCCAGAGTGTGAAATGACAGTGTGTGACCCACTGTCCCACAGTGTGAAAGGACAGTGTGTGACCCCCTGTCCCAGAATGTGAAAGGACAGTGTGTGACCCACTGTCCGAGAGTGTGAAAGGACTGTGTGTGACCCACTGTCCCAGAGTGTGAAAAGACAGTGTGTGACCCACTGTCCCAGAGTGTGAAAGGACAGTGTGTGACCCACTGTCCCGGAGTGTGAAAGGACAGTGTGTGACCCACTGTCCCAGAGTGTGAAAGGAAAGTGTGTGATCCAGTGTCCGAGAGTGTGAAAGGACTGTGTGTGACCCACTGTCCCAGAGTGTGGACAGTGTGTGACCCACTGGCCCAGAGTGTCAAAGGACAGTGTGTGACAATGTCCCAGGGAGTGAAAGGATAGTGTGTGACCCACTGTCCCAGAGTGTGAAAGGACAGTGTGTGACCCACTGTCCCAGAGTGTGAAAGGACAGTGTGTGACCCACTGTCCCAGAGTATGAACGGACAGTGTGTGACCCACTGTCCCAGAGTGTGAAAGGACAGTGTGTGGCCCACTGTCACAGAGTTTGAAAGGACAGTGTGTGACCCACAGTCCCACAGTGTGAGAGGACAGTGCGTGACCCAGTGTCCCAGAGTGTGAAAGGACAGTGTATGACCCACTGTCCCAGAGTGTGAAAGGACAGTGTGTGACCCACTGTCCCACAGTGTGAGAGGAAAGCGTGTGACACTGTCCCAGAGTGTGAAAGGACAGTGTGTGACCCACTGTCCGTGAGTGTGAAAGACAGTGTGGGACCCAGTGTCCCAGAGTGTGAAAGGACAGTGTGTGACCCACTGTCCCAGAGTGTGAAAGGACAGTGTGTGACCCACTGTCCCAGAGTGTGAAAGGACATCGGCTGACCCACTGTCCCAGAGTGTGAAAGGACAGTGTGTGACCCACTGTCCCAGAGTGTGAAAGGACAGTGTGTGACCCACTGTCCCACAGTGTGAGAGGACAGCGTGTGCCACTGTCCCAGAGTGTGAAAGGACAGTGTGTGACCCACTGTCCCAGAGTGTGAAAGGACAGTGCGTGACCCAGTGTCCCAGAGTGTGAAAGGATAGTGTGTGACCCACTGACCCAGAGTGTGAAAGGACAGTGTGTGACCCAGTGTCCCAGAGTGTAAAAGGACAGTGTGTGACCCACTGTCCCAGAGTGAGAAAGGACAGTGTGTGACCCACTGTCCCAGAGTGTGAAAGAACAGTATGTGACCCTCTGTCCCAGAATGTGAAAGGACAGTGTGTGACCCGCTGTCCCAGAGTGTGAAAGGACATTGTGTGACCCTGTGTCCCAGAGTGGGAAAGGAGTGTGTGACCCACTGTCCCAGAGTGTGAAAGGACAGAGTGTGACCCACTTTCCCAGAGTGTGAAAGGACAGTATGTGACCCACTGTCCCAGAGTGCGAAAGGACAGTGTGTGACACACTGTCCCAGAGTGTGAAAGTACAGTGTGTGACCCACTGTCCCAGAGTGTGAAAGGACAGTGTGTGACCCAGTGTCCCAGAGTGTGAAAGGACAGTGTGTGACCCACTGTCCCAGAGTGTGAAAGGACAGTGTGTGACCCACTGTCCCAGAGTGTGAAAGGACAGTGTGTGACCCACTGTCCAAGAGTGTGAAAGGACAGTGTGTGACCCACTGTCCCAGAGTGTGAAAGGACAGTGTGTGACCCACTGTCCCAGAGTGTGAAAGGATAGTGTGTGACCCACTGTCCCAGAGTGTGAAAGGACAGTGTGTGACCCACTGTCCCAGAGTGTGAAAGGACAGTGTGTGACCCACTGTCCCAGGGTGTGAAAGGACAGTGTGTGAACTCCTGTCCCACAGTGTAAAAGGACAGTGTGTGACCCAGTGTCCCAGAGTGTGAAAGGACAGTGTGTGACCCACTTTCCCAGAGTGTGAAAGGACAGTGTGTGACCCACTGTCCCAGAGTGTGAAAGGACAGTGTGTGACCCACTGTCCCAGAGTGTGAAAGGACAGTGTGTGATCCACTGTCCCAGAATGTGAAAGGACAGTGTGTGACCCACTGTCCCAGAGTTTGAAAGGACAGTGTGTGACCCAGTGTCCCAGAGTGTGAAAGGAGTGAGTGACCCACTGTCCCAGAGTGTGAAAGGACAGTGTGTGACCCACTCTCCCAGAGTGTGAAAGGACAGTATGTGACCCAATGTCCCAGAGTGCGAAAGGACAGTGTGTGACCCACTGTCCCAGAGTGTGAAATGACAGTGTGTGACCCACTGTCCCACAGTGTGAAAGGACAGTGTGTGACCCCCTGTCCCAGAATGTGAAAGGACAGTGTGTGACCCACTGTCCGAGAGTGTGAAAGGACTGTGTGTGACCCACTGTCCCAGAGTGTGAAAGGACAGTGTGTGACCCACTGTCCCAGAATGTGAAACGACAGTGTGTGACCCACTGTCCGAGAGTGTGAAAGGACTGTGTGTGACCCACTGTCCCAGAGTGTGAAAGGACAGTGTGTGACCCACTGTCCCAGAGAGTGAAAGGACAGTGTGTGGCCCACTGTCCCAGAGTGTGAAAGGACAGTGTGTGACCTCCTGCCCCAGAGTGTGAAAGGACAGTGTGTGAACTCCTGTCCCACAGTGTAAAAGGACAGTGTGTGACCCACTGTCCCAGAGTGTGAAATGACAGCGTGTGACCCACTGTCCCAGAGTGTGAAAGGACAGTGTGTGACCCACTGTCCCAGATTGTGAAAGGACAGTGTGTGACCCACTGTCCCAGAGTGTGAAAGGACAGTGTGTGACCCACTGTCCCAGAGTGTGAAGGGACAGTGTGTGACCCACTGTCCCAGAGTGTGAAAGGACAGTGTGTGATCCATTGACCCAGACTTTGAAAGGACAGCGTGTGACCCACTGTCCCAGAGTGTGAAAGGACAGTGTGTGACCCACTGTCCCAGAGTGTGGAAGGGCAATGTGTGACCCAGTGTCCCAGAGTGTGAAAGGACAGTGTGTGACCCACTGTCCCAGAGTGTGAAAGGACAGTGTGTGACGCTCTGTCCCAGAGTGTGAAAGGACAGTGTGTGACCCACTGTCCCAGAGTGTGAAAGGACAGTGTGTGACCCACTCTCCCAGAGTGAGAAAGGACAGTGTGTGACCCACTGTCCCAGAGTGTGAAAGGACAGTATGTGACCCACTCTCCCAGAATGTGAAAGGACAGTGTGTGACCCACTGTCCCAGAGTGTGAAAAGACAGTGTGTGATCCAGTGTCCCAGAGTGTGAAAGGACAGTGTGTGATCCACTGTCCCAGATTGTGTAAGGACAGTATGTGATCCACTGTCCCAGAGTGCAAAAGGAGAGTGTGTGACCCACTGTCGCCGAGTGTGAAAGGACAGTGTGTGACCCACTGTCCCAGAATGTGAAAGGACAGTGTGTGACCCACTGTCACAGAGTGTGAAAGGACAGTGTGACCCACTATCCCAGAGTGTGAAAGGACAGTGTGTGACCCACTGTCCCAGAGTGTGAAAGGACAGTGTGTGATCCACTGTCCCAGAATGTGAAAGGACAGTGTGTGACCCACTGTCCCAGAGTTTGGACAGTGTGTGACCCACTGGCCCAGAGTGTGAAAGGACAGTGTGTGACAATGTCCCAGGGAGTGAAAGGATAGTGTGTGACCCACTGTCCCAGAGTGTGAAAGGACAGTGTGTGACCCACTGTCCCAGAGTGTGAAAGGACAGTGTGTGACCCACTGTCCCAGAGTATGAACGGACAGTGTGTGACCCACTGTCCCAGAGTGTGAAAGGGCAGTGTGTGGCCCACTGTCCCAGAGTGTGAAAGGACAGTGTGTGACCCACAGTCCCACAGTGTGAGAGGACAGTGCATGACCCAGTGTCCCAGAGTGTGAAAGGAAAGTGTATGACCCACTGTCCCAGAGTGTGAAAGGACAGTGTGTGACCCACTGTCCCACAGTGTGAGAGGAAAGCGTGTGACACTGTCCCAGAGTGTGAAATGACAGTGTGTGACCCACTGTCCATGAGTGTGAAAGGCAGTGTGTGACCCAGTGTCCCAGAGTGTGAAAGGACAGTGTGTGACCCACTGCCCCAGAGTGTGAAAGGACAGTGTGTGACCCACTGTCCCAGAGTGTGAAAGGACATCGGGTGACCCACTGTCCCAGAGTGTGAAAGGACAGTGTGTGACCCACTGTCCCAGAGTGTGAAAGGACAGTGTGTGACCCACTGTCCCACAGTGTGAGAGGACAGCGTGTGACACTGTCCCAGAGTGTGAAAGGACAGTGTGTGACCCACTGTCCCAGAGTGTGAAAGGACAGTGCGTGACCCAGTGTCCCAGAGTGTGAAAGGATAGTGTGTGACCCACTGACCCAGAGTGTGAAAGGACAGTGTGTGACCCAGTGTCCCAGAGTGTGAAAGGACAGCGTGTGACCCACTGTCCCAGAGTGAGAAAGGACAGTGTGTGACCCACTGTCCCAGAGTGTGAAAGAACAGTATGTGGCCCTCTGTCCCAGAATGTGAAAGGACAGTGTGTGACCCACTGTCCCAGAGTGTGAAAGGACATTGTGTGACCCAGTGTCCCAGAGTGTGAAAGGAGTGTGTGACCCACTGTCCCAGAGTGTGAAAGGACAGAGTGTGACCCACTTTCCCAGAGTGTGAAAGGACAGTATGTGACCCACTGTCCCAGAGTGCGAAAGGACAGTGTGTGAACCACTGTCCCAGAGTGTGAAAGGACAGTGTGTGACCCAGTGTCCCAGAGTGTAAAAGGACAGTGTGTGACCCACTGTCCCAGAGTGTGAAAGGACAGTGTGTGACCCACTGTCCCAGAGTGTGAAAGGACAGTGTGTGACCCACTGTCCCAGAGTGTGAAAGGACAGTGTGTGACCCACTGTCCCAGAGTGTGAAAGGACAGTGTGTGACCCACTGTCCCAGAGTGTGAAAGGACAGTGTGTGACCCACTGTCCCAGAGTGTGAAAGGATAGTGTGTGACCCACTGCCCCAGAGTGTGAAAGGACAGTGTGTGACCCACTGTCCCAGAGTTGAAAGGACAGTGTGTGACACGCTGTCTCAGAGTATGAAAGGACAGTGTGTGACCCTCTGTCACAGAGTGTGAAAGGACAGTGTGTGACCCACTGTCCCAGGGTGTGAAAGGACAGTGTGTGACCCACTGTCCCAGAGTGTGAAAGGACAGTGTGTGACCCAATGTCCCAGAATGTGAAAGGACAGTGTGTTACCCACTGGCCCAGAGTGTGAAAGGATCGTGTGTGACCCACTGTCCCAGACTGTGGACAGTGTGTGACCAACTGTCACAGAGTATGAAAGGACAGTGTGTGAACCACTCTCCCAGAGTGTGAACGGACAGTGTGTGACCCACTGTCCCAGAGTGTGGACAGTGTGTGACCCACTGGCCCAGAGTGTGAAAGGACAGTGTGTGACAATGTCCCAGGGAGTGAAAGGATAGTGTGTGACCCACTGTCCCAGAGTGTGAAAGGACAGTGTGTGACCCACTGTCCCAGAGTGTGAAAGGACAGTGTGTGACCCACTGTCCCAGAGTATGAACGGACAGTGTGTGACCCACTGTCCCAGAGTGTGAAAGGACAGTGTGTGACCCACAGTCCCACAGTGTGAGATGACAGTGCGTGACCCAGTGTCCCAGAGTGTGAAAGGAAAGTGTATGACCCACTGTCCCAGAGTGTGAAAGGACAGTGTGTGACCCACTGTCCCACAGTGTGAGAGGAAAGCGTGTGACACTGTCCCAGAGTGTGAAAGGACAGTGTGTGACCCACTGTCCATGAGTGTGAAAGGCAGTGTGTGACCAAGTGTCCCAGAGTGTGAAAGGACAGTGTGTGACCCACTGCCCCAGAGTGTGAAAGGACAGTGTGTGACCCACTGTCACAGAGTGTGAAAGGACATCGGGTGACCCACTGTCCCAGAGTGTGAAAGGACAGTGTGTGACCCACTGTCCCAGAGTGTGAAAGGACAGTGTGTGACCCACTGTCCCACAGTGTGAGAGGACAGCGTATGACACTGTCCCAGAGTGTGAAAGGACAGTGTGTGACCCACTGTCCCAGAGTGTGAAAGGACAGTGCGTGACCCAGTGTCCCAGAGTGTGAAAGGATAGGGTGTGACCCACTGACCCAGAGTGTGAAAGGACAGTGTGTGACCCAGTGTCCCAGAGTGTGAAAGGACAGCGTGTGACCCACTGTCCCAGAGTGAGAAAGGACAGTGTGTGACCCACTGTCCCAGAGTGTGAAAGAACAGTATGTGACCCTCTGTCCCAGAATGTGAAAGGACAGTGTGTGACCCACTGTCCCAGAGTGTGAAAGGACAGTGTGTGACAATGTCCCAGAATGTGAAAGGACAGTGTGTTACCCACTGGCCCAGAGTGTGAAAGGATCGTGTGTGACCCACTGTCCCAGACTGTGGACAGTGTGTGACCCACTGTCACAGAGTATGAAAGGACAGTGTGTGAACCACTCTCCCAGAGTGTGAACGGACAGTGTGTGACCCACTGTCCCAGAGTGTGGACAGTGTGTGACCCACTGGCCCAGAGTGTGAAAGGACAGTGTGTGACAATGTCCCAGGGAGTGAAAGGACAGTGTGTGACCCACTGTCCCAGAGTGTGAAAGGACAGTGTGTGACCCACTGTCCCAGAGTGTGAAAGGACAGTGTGTGACCCACTGTCCCAGAGTATGAACGGACAGTGTGTGACCCACTGTCCCAGAGTGTGAAAGGACAGTGTGTGACCCACAGTCCCACAGTGTGAGAGGACAGTGCGTGACCCAGTGTCCCAGAGTGTGAAAGGAAAGTGTATGACCCACTGTCCCAGAGTGTGAAAGGACAGTGTGTGACCCACTGTCCCACAGTGTGAGAGGAAAGCGTGTGACACTGTCCCAGAGTGTGAAAGGACAGTGTGTGACCCACTGTCCATGAGTGTGAAAGGCAGTGTGTGACCCAGTGTCCCAGAGTGTGAAAGGACAGTGTGTGACCCACTGCCCCAGAGTGTGAAAGGACAGTGTGTGACCCACTGTCCCAGAGTGTGAAAGGAGATCGGGTGACCCACTGTCCCAGAGTGTGAAAGGACAGTGTGTGACCCACTGTCCCAGAGTGTGAAAGGACAGTGTGTGACCCACTGTCGCACAGTGTGAGAGGACAGCGTGTGACACTGTCCCAGAGTGTGAAAGGACAGTGTGTGACCCACTGTCCCAGAGTGTGAAAGGACAGTGCGTGACCCAGTGTCCCAGAGTGTGAAAGGATAGGGTGTGACCCACTGACCCAGAGTGTGAAAGGACAGTGTGTGACCCAGTGTCCCAGAGTGTGAAAGGACAGCATGTGACCCACTGTCCCAGAGTGAGAAAGGACTGTGTGTGACCCACTGTCCCAGAGTGTGAAAGAACAGTATGTGACCCTCTGTCCCAGAATGTGAAAGGACAGTGTGTGACCCACTGTCCCAGAGTGTGAAAGGACATTGTGTGACCCAGTGTCCCAGAGTGTGAAAGGAGTGTGTGACCCACTGTCCCAGAGTGTGAAAGGACAGAGTGTGACCCACTTTCCCAGAGTGTGAAAGCACAGTATGTGACCCACTGTCCCAGAGTTTGAAAGGACAGTGTGTGACCCAGTGTCCCAGAGTGTGAAAGGAGTGTGTGACCCACTGTCCCAGAGTGTGAAAGAACAGTGTGTGACCCTCTGTCACAGAGTGTGAAAGGACAGTGTGTGACCCACTGTCCCAGAGTGTGAAAGGACAGTGTGTGACCCACTGTCCCAGAGTGAGAAAGGACAGTGTGTGACCCACTGTCCCAGAGTGTGAAAGGACAGTATGTGATCCACTGTCCCAGAATGTGAAAGGACAGTGTGTGACCCACTGTCCCAGAGTTTGAAAGGACAGTGTGTGACCCAGTGTCCCAGAGTGTGAAAGGAGTGTGTGACCCACTGTCCCAGAGTGTGAAAGGACAGTGTGTGACCCACTGTCCCAGAGTGTGAAAGGACAGTATGTGACCCAATGTCCCAGAGTGCGAAAGGACAGTGTGTGACCCACTGTCCCAGAATGTGAAAGGACAGTGTGTGACCCACTGTCCGAGAGTGTGAAAGGACTGTGTGTGACACACTGTCCCAGAGTGTGAAAGGACAGTGTGTGACCCACTGTCCCAGAGTGTGAAAGGACAGTGTGTGGCCCACTGTCCCAGAGTGTGAAAGGACAGTGTGTGACCTCCTGCCCCAGAGTGTGAAAGGACAGTGTGTGAACTCCTGTCCCACAGTGTAAAAGGACAGTGTGTGACCCACTGTCCCAGAGTGTGAAATGACAGCGTGTGACCCACTGTCCCAGAGTGTGAAAGGACAGTGTGTGACCCACTGTCCCAGATTGTGAAAGGACAGTGTGTGACCCACTGTCCCAGAGTGTGAAAGGACAGTGTGTGACCCACTGTCCCAGAGTGTGAAAGGACAGTGTGTGATCCACTGTCCCAGAATGTGAAAGGACAGTGTGTGACCCACTGTCCCAGAGTTTGGACAGTGTGTGACCCACTGGCCCAGAGTGTGAAAGGACAGTGTGTGACAATGTCCCAGGGAGTGAAAGGATAGTGTGTGACCCACTGTCCCAGAGTGTGAAAGGACAGTGTGTGACCCACTGTCCCAGAGTGTGAAAGGACAGTGTGTGACCCACTGTCTCAGAGTATGAACGGACAGTGTGTGACCCACTGTCCCAGAGTGTGAAAGGACAGTGTGTGGCCCACTGTCCCAGAGTGTGAAAGGACAGTGTGTGACCCACAGTCCCACAGTGTGAGAGGACAGTGCGTGACCCAGTGTCCCAGAGTGTGAAAGGAAAGTGTATGACCCACTGTCCCAGAGTGTGAAAGGACAGTGTGTGACCCACTGTCCCACAGTGTGAGAGGAAAGCGTGTGACACTGTCCCAGAGTGTGAAATGACAGTGTGTGACCCACTGTCCATGAGTGTGAAAGGCAGTGTGTGACCCAGTGTCCCAGAGTGTGAAAGGACAGTGTGTGACCCACTGCCCCAGAGTGTGAAAGGACAGTGTGTGACCCACTGTCCCAGAGTGTGAAAGGACATCGGGTGACCCACTGTCCCAGAGTGTGAAAGGACAGTGTGTGACCCACTGTCCCAGAGTGTGAAAGGACAGTGTGTGACCCACTGTCCCACAGTGTGAGAGGACAGCGTGTGACACTGTCCCAGAGTGTGAAAGGACAGTGTGTGACCCACTGTCCCAGAGTGTGAACGGACAGTGCGTGACCCAGTGTCCCAGAGTGTGAAAGGATAGTGTGTGACCCAGTGTCCCAGAGTGTAAAAGGACAGTGTGTGACCCACTGTCCCAGAGTGTGAAAGGACAGTGTGTGACCCACTGTCCCAGAGTGTGAAAGGACAGTGTGTGACCCACTGTCCCAGAGTGTGAAAGGACAGTGTGTGACCCACTGTCCCAGAGTGTGAAAGGACAGTGTGTGACCCACTGTCCCAGAGTGTGAAAGGACAGTGTGTGACCCACTGTCCCAGAGTGTGAAAGGATAGTGTGTGACCCACTGTCCCAGAGTGTGAAAGGACAGTGTGTGACCCACTGTCCCAGAGTTGAAAGGACAGTGTGTGACCCAGTGTCCCAGAGTGTGAAAGGAGTGTGTGACCCACTGTCCCAGAGTGTGAAAGGACAGAGTGTGACCAACTTTCCCAGAGTGTGAAAGGACAGTATGTGACCCACTGTCCCAGAGTGCGAAAGGACAGTGTGTGAACCACTGTCCCAGAGTGTGAAAGGACAGTGTGTGACCCAGTGTCCCAGAGTGTAAAAGGACAGTGTGTGACCCACTGTCCCAGAGTGTGAAAGGACAGTGTGTGACCCACTGTCCCAGAGTGTGAAAGGACAGTGTGTGACCCACTGTCCCAGAGTGTGAAAGGACAGTGTGTGACCCACTGTCCCAGAGTGTGAAAGGACAGTGTGTGACCCACTGTCCCAGAGTGTGAAAGGACAGTGTGTGACCCACTGTCCCAGAGTGTGAAAGGATAGTGTGTGACCCACTGTCCCAGAGTGTGAAAGGACAGTGTGTGACCCACTGTCCCAGAGTTGAAAGGACATTGTGTGACACGCTGTCTCAGAGTATGAAAGGACAGTGTGTGACCCTCTGTCACAGAGTGTGAAAGGACAGTGTGTGACCCACTGTCCCAGGGTGTGAAAGGACAGTGTGTGACCCACTGTCCCAGAGTGTGAAAGGACAGTGTTTGACCCAATGTCCCAGAATGTGAAAGGACAGTGTGTTACCCACTGGCCCAGAGTGTGAAAGGATCGTGTGTGACCCACTGTCCCAGACTGTGGACAGTGTGTGACCAACTGTCACAGAGTATGAAAGGACAGTGTGTGAACCACTCTCCCAGAGTGTGAACGGACAGTGTGTGACCCACTGTCCCACAGTGTGGACAGTGTGTGACCCACTGGCCCAGAGTGTGAAAGGACAGTGTGTGACAATGTCCCAGGGAGTCAAAGGATAGTGTGTGACCCACTGTCCCAGAGTGTGAAAGGACAGTGTGTGACCCACTGTCCCAGAGTGTGAAAGGACAGTGTGTGACCCACTGTCCCAGAGTATGAACGGACAGTGTGTGACCCACTGTCCCAGAGTGTGAAAGGACAGTGTGTGACCCACAGTCCCACAGTGTGAGAGGACAGTGCGTGACCCAGTGTCCCAGAGTGTGAAAGGAAAGTGTATGACCCACTGTCCCAGAGTGTGAAAGGACAGTGTGTGACCCACTGTCCCACAGTGTGAGAGGAAAGCGTGTGACACTGTCCCAGAGTGTGAAAGGACAGTGTGTGACCCACTGTCCATGAGTGTGAAAGGCAGTGTGTGACCCACTGTCCCAGAGTGTGAAAGGACATCGGGTGACCCACTGTCCCAGAGTGTGAAAGGACAGTGTGTGACCCACTGTCCCAGAGTGTGAAAGGACAGTGTGTGACCCACTGTCCCACAGTGTGAGAGGACAGCGTGTGACACTGTCCCAGAGTGTGAAAGGACAGTGTGTGACCCACTGTCCCAGAGTGTGAAAGGACAGTGCGTGACCCAGTGTCCCAGAGTGTGAAAGGATAGGGTGTGACCCACTGACCCAGAGTGTGAAAGGACAGTGTGTGACCCAGTGTCCCAGAGTGTGAAAGGACAGCGTGTGACCCACTGTCCCAGAGTGAGAAAGGACAGTGTGTGACCCACTGTCCCAGAGTGTGAAAGAACAGTATGTGACCCTCTGTCCCAGAATGTGAAAGGACAGTGTGTGACCCACTGTCCCAGAGTGTGAAAGGACATTGTGTGACCCAGTGTCCCAGAGTGTGAAAGGAGTGTGTGACCCACTGTCCCAGAGTGTGAAAGGACAGAGTGTGACCCACTTTCCCAGAGTGTGAAAGGACAGTATGTGACCCACTGTCCCAGAGTTTGAAAGGACAGTGTGTGACCCAGTGTCCCAGAGTGTGAAAGGAGTGTGTGACCCACTGTCCCAGAGTGTGAAAGGACAGTGTGTGACCCTCTGTCACAGAGTGTGAAAGGACAGTGTGTGACCCACTGTCCCAGAGTGTGAAAGGACAGTGTGTGACCCACTGTCCCAGAGTGAGAAAGGACAGTGTGTGACCCACTGTCCCAGAGTGTGAAAGGACAGTATGTGATCCACTGTCCCAGAATGTGAAAGGACAGTGTGTGACCCACTGTCCCAGAGTTTGAAAGGACAGTGTGTGACCCAGTGTCCCAGAGTGTGAAAGGAGTGTGTGACCCACTGTCCCAGAGTGTGAAAGGACAGTGTGTGACCCACTGTCCCAGAGTGTGAAAGGACAGTATGTGACCCAATGTCCCAGAGTGCGAAAGGACAGTGTGTGACCCACTGTCCCAGAGTGTGAAAGGACAGTGTGTGACCCACTGTCCCAGAATGTGAAAGGACAGTGTGTGACCCACTGTCCGAGAGTGTGAAAGGACTGTGTGTGACCCACTGTCCCAGAGTGTGAAAGGACAGTGTGTGACCCACAGTCCCACAGTGTGAGAGGACAGTGCGTGACCCAGTGTCCCAGAGTGTGAAAGGAAAGTGTATGACCCACTGTCCCAGAGTGTGAAAGGACAGTGTGTGACCCACTGTCCCACAGTGTGAGAGGAAAGCGTGTGACACTGTCCCAGAGTGTGAAAGGACAGTGTGTGACCCACTGTCCATGAGTGTGAAAGGCAGTGTGTGACCAAGTGTCCCAGAGTGTGAAAGGACAGTGTGTGACCCACTGCCCCAGAGTGTGAAAGGACAGTGTGTGACCCACTGTCCCAGAGTGTGAAAGGACATCGGGTGACCCACTGTCCCAGAGTGTGAAAGGACAGTGTGTGACCCACTGTCCCAGAGTGTGAAAGGACAGTGTGTGACCCACTGTCCCACAGTGTGAGAGGACAGCGTGTGACACTGTCCCAGAGTGTGAAAGGACAGTGTGTGACCCACTGTCCCAGAGTGTGAAAGGACAGTGCGTGACCCAGTGTCCCAGAGTGTGAAAGGATAGGGTGTGACCCACTGACCCAGAGTGTGAAAGGACAGTGTGTGACCCAGTGTCCCAGAGTGTGAAAGGACAGCGTGTGACCCACTGTCCCAGAGTGAGAAAGGACAGTGTGTGACCCAGTGTCCCAGAGTGTGAAAGGAGTGTGTGACCCACTGTCCCAGAGTGTGAAAGGACAGAGTGTGACCCACTTTCCCAGAGTGTGAAAGGACAGTATGTGACCCACTGTCCCAGAGTTTGAAAGGACAGTGTGTGACCCAGTGTCCCAGAGTGTGAAAGGAGTGTGTGACCCACTGTCCCAGAGTGTGAAAGGACAGTGTGTGACCCTCTGTCACAGAGTGTGAAAGGACAGTGTGTGACCCACTGTCCCAGAGTGTGAAAGGACAGTGTGTGACCCACTGTCCCAGAGTGAGAAAGGACAGTGTGTGACCCACTGTCCCAGAGTGTGAAAGGACAGTATGTGATCCACTCTCCCAGAATGTGAAAGGACAGTGTGTGACCCACTGTCCCAGAGTTTGAAAGGACAGTGTGTGACCCAGTGTCCCAGAGTGTGAAAGGAGTGTGTGACCCACTGTCCCAGAGTGTGAAAGGACAGTGTGTGACCCACTGTCCCAGAGTGTGAAAGGACAGTATGTGACCCAATGTCCCAGAGTGCGAAAGGACAGTGTGTGACCCACTGTCCCAGAGTGTGAAAGGACAGTGTGTGACCCACTGTCCCAGAATGTGAAAGGACAGTGTGTGACCCACTGTCCCAGAGTGTGAAATGACAGTGTGTGACCCACTGTCCCAGAGTGTGAAAGGACAGTGTGTGACCCACTGTCCCAGAGTGTGAAAGGACAGTGTGTGGCCCACTGTCCCAGAGTGTGAAAGGACAGTGTGTGACCTCCTGCCCCAGAGTGTGAAAGGACAGTGTGTGAACTCCTGTCCCACAGTGTAAAAGGACAGTGTGTGACCCACTGTCCCAGAGTGTGAAATGACAGTGTGTGACCCACTGTCCCAGATTGTGAAAGGACAGTGTGTGACCCACTGTCCCAGAGTGTGAAAGGACAGTGTGTGACCCACTGTCCCAGAGTGTGAAAGGACAGTGTGTGATCCACTGTCCCAGAATGTGAAAGGACAGTGTGTGACCCACTGTCCCAGAGTTTGAAAGGACAGTGTGTGACCCAGTGTCCGAGAGTGTGAAAGGAGTGTGTGACCCACTGTCCCAGAGTGTGAAAGGACAGTGTGTGACCCACTCTCCCAGAGTGTGAAAGGACAGTGTGTGACCCAGTGTCCCAGAGTGTGAAAGGAGTGTGTGACCCACTGTCCCAGAGTGTGAAAGGACAGTGTGTGACCCACTGTCCCAGAGTGTGAAAGGACAGTGTGTGACCCACTGTCCCAGAATGTGAAAGGACAGTGTGTGACCCACTGTCCCAGAGTGTGAAATGACAGTGTGTGACCCACTGTCCCAGAGTGTGAAAGGACAGTGTGTGACCCACTGTCCCAGAGTGTGAAAGGACAGTGTGTGGCCCACTGTCCCAGAGTGTGAAAGGACAGTGTGTGACCTCCTGCCCCAGAGTGTGAAAGGACAGTGTGTGAACTCCTGTCCCACAGTGTAAAAGGACAGTGTGTGACCCACTGTCCCAGAGTGTGAAATGACAGTGTGTGACCCACTGTCCCAGATTGTGAAAGGACAGTGTGTGACCCACTGTCCCAGAGTGTGAAAGGACAGTGTGTGACCCACTGTCCCAGAGTGTGAAAGGACAGTTTGTGATCCACTGTCCCAGAATGTGAAAGGACAGTGTGTGACCCACTGTCCCAGAGTTTGAAAGGACAGTGTGTGACCCAGTGTCCCAGAGTGTGAAAGGAGTGTGTGACCCACTGTCCCAGAGTGTGAAAGGACAGTGTGTGACCCACTGTCCCAGAGTGTGAAAGGACAGTATGTGACCCAATGTCCCAGAGTGCGAAAGGACAGTGTGTGACCCACTGTCCCAGAGTGTGAAAGGACAGTGTGTGACCCACTGTCCCAGAATGTGAAAGGACAGTGTGTGACCCACTGTCCGAGAGTGTGAAAGGACTGTGTGTGACCCACTGTCCCAGAGTGTGAAAGGACAGTGTGTGACCCACAGTCCCACAGTGTGAGAGGACAGTGCGTGACCCAGTGTCCCAGAGTGTGAAAGGAAAGTGTATGACCCACTGTCCCAGAGTGTGAAAGGACAGTGTGTGACCCACTGTCCCACAGTGTGAGAGGAAAGCGTGTGACACTGTCCCAGAGTGTGAAAGGACAGTGTGTGACCCACTGTCCATGAGTGTGAAAGGCAGTGTGTGACCAAGTGTCCCAGAGTGTGAAAGGACAGTGTGTGACCCACTGCCCCAGAGTGTGAAAGGACAGTGTGTGACCCACTGTCCCAGAGTGTGAAAGGACATCGGGTGACCCACTGTCCCAGAGTGTGAAAGGACAGTGTGTGACCCACTGTCCCAGAGTGTGAAAGGACAGTGTGTGACCCACTGTCCCACAGTGTGAGAGGACAGCGTGTGACACTGTCCCAGAGTGTGAAAGGACAGTGTGTGACCCACTGTCCCAGAGTGTGAAAGGACAGTGCGTGACCCAGTGTCCCAGAGTGTGAAAGGATAGGGTGTGACCCACTGACCCAGAGTGTGAAAGGACAGTGTGTGACCCAGTGTCCCAGAGTGTGAAAGGACAGCGTGTGACCCACTGTCCCAGAGTGAGAAAGGACAGTGTGTGACCCACTGTCCCAGAGTGTGAAAGAACAGTATGTGACCCTCTGTCCCAGAATGTGAAAGGACAGTGTGTGACCCACTGTCCCAGAGTGTGAAAGGACATTGTGTGACCCAGTGTCCCAGAGTGTGAAAGGAGTGTGTGACCCACTGTCCCAGAGTGTGAAAGGACAGAGTGTGACCCACTTTCCCAGAGTGTGAAAGGACAGTATGTGACCCACTGTCCCAGAGTTTGAAAGGACAGTGTGTGACCCAGTGTCCCAGAGTGTGAAAGGAGTGTGTGACCCACTGTCCCAGAGTGTGAAAGGACAGTGTGTGACCCTCTGTCACAGAGTGTGAAAGGACAGTGTGTGACCCACTGTCCCAGAGTGTGAAAGGACAGTGTGTGACCCACTGTCCCAGAGTGAGAAAGGACAGTGTGTGACCCACTGTCCCAGAGTGTGAAAGGACAGTATGTGATCCACTCTCCCAGAATGTGAAAGGACAGTGTGTGACCCACTGTCCCAGAGTTTGAAAGGACAGTGTGTGACCCAGTGTCCCAGAGTGTGAAAGGAGTGTGTGACCCACTGTCCCAGAGTGTGAAAGGACAGTGTGTGACCCACTGTCCCAGAGTGTGAAAGGACAGTATGTGACCCAATGTCCCAGAGTGCGAAAGGACAGTGTGTGACCCACTGTCCCAGAGTGTGAAAGGACAGTGTGTGACCCACTGTCCCAGAATGTGAAAGGACAGTGTGTGACCCACTGTCCCAGAGTGTGAAATGACAGTGTGTGACCCACTGTCCCAGAGTGTGAAAGGACAGTGTGTGACCCACTGTCCCAGAGTGTGAAAGGACAGTGTGTGGCCCACTGTCCCAGAGTGTGAAAGGACAGTGTGTGACCTCCTGCCCCAGAGTGTGAAAGGACAGTGTGTGAACTCCTGTCCCACAGTGTAAAAGGACAGTGTGTGACCCACTGTCCCAGAGTGTGAAATGACAGTGTGTGACCCACTGTCCCAGATTGTGAAAGGACAGTGTGTGACCCACTGTCCCAGAGTGTGAAAGGACAGTGTGTGACCCACTGTCCCAGAGTGTGAAAGGACAGTGTGTGATCCACTGTCCCAGAATGTGAAAGGACAGTGTGTGACCCACTGTCCCAGAGTTTGAAAGGACAGTGTGTGACCCAGTGTCCCAGAGTGTGAAAGGAGTGTGTGACCCACTGTCCCAGAGTGTGAAAGGACAGTGTGTGACCCACTCTCCCAGAGTGTGAAAGGACAGTATGTGACCCAATGTCCCAGAGTGCGAAAGGACAGTGTGTGACCCACTGACCCAGAGTGTGAAAGGACAGTGTGTGGCCCACTGTCCCAGAGTGTGAAAGGACAGTGTGTGACCTCCTGCCCCAGAGTGTGAAAGGACAGTGTGTGAACTCCTGTCCCACAGTGTAAAAGGACAGTGTGTGACCCACCGTCCCAGAGTGTGAAATGACAGTGTGTGACCCACTGTCCCAGAGTGTGAAAGGACAGTGTGTGACCCACTGTCCCAGAGTGTGAAGGGACAGTGTGTGACCCACTGTCCCAGAGTGTGAAAGGACAGTGTGTGATCCATTGACCCAGACTTTGAAAGGACAGCGTGTGACCCACTGTCCCAGAGTGTGAAAGGACAGTGTGTGACCCACTGTCCCAGAGTGTGGAAGGACAGTGTGTGACACAGTGTCCCAGAGTGTGAAAGGACAGTGTGTGACCCACTGTCCCAAATTGTGAAAGGACAGTGTGTGACGCTCTGTCCCAGAGTGTGAAAGGACAGTGTGTGACCCACTGTCCCAGAGTGTGAAAGGACAGTGTGTGACCCACTGTCCCAGAGTGAGAAAGGACAGTGTGTGACCCACTGTCCCAGAGTGTGAAAGGACAGTATGTGACCCACTGTCCAAGAATGTGAAAGGACAGTGTGTGACCCACTGTCCCAGAGTGTGAAAAGACAGTGTGTGACCCAGTGTCCCAGAGTGTGAAAGGACAGTGTGTGACCCACTGTCCCAGAGTGTGTAAGGACAGTGTGTGACCCACTGTCCCAGAATGTGAAAGGACAGTGTGTGACCCACTGTCACAGAGTGTGAAAGGACAGTGTGTGACCCACTGTCCCAGAGTGTGAAAGGACAGTGTGTGACCCACTGTCCCAGAGTGTGAAAGGACAGTGTGTGACCCACTGTCCCAGAGTGTGAAAGGACAGTGTGTGACCCACTATCCCAGAGTGTGAAAGGACAGTGTGTGACCCACTGTACCAGAGTGTGAAAGGACAGTGTGTGACCCAATGTCCCAGAATGTGAAAGGGCAGTGTGTTACCCACTGGCCCAGAGTGTGAAAGGATCGTGTGTGACCCACTGTCCCAGAGTGTGGACAGTGTGTGACCCACTGTCACAGAGTATGAAAGGACAGTGTGTGAACCACTGTCCCAGAGTGTGAATGGACAGTGTGTGACCCACTGTCCCAGAGTGTGTAAGGACAGTGTGTGGCCCACTGTCCCAGAGTGTGAAAGGACAGTGTGTGACCCACTGTCCCACAGTGTGAGAGGACAGTACGTGACACAGTGCCCCAGAGTGTGAAAGGACAGTGTGTGACCCACTGTCCCAGAGTGTGAAAGGACAGTGTGTGACCCACTATCCCACAGTGTGAGAGGACAGCGTGTGACACTGTCCCAGAGTGTGAAAGGATAGTGTGGGGCCCACTGTCTCAGAGTGTGAAAGGACAGTGTGGGTACACTACCCCAGAGTGGGAAAGGACAGTGTGTGACCCACTGTCCCAGAGTGTGAAAGGACAGTGCGTGACCCAGTGGCCCAGAGTGTGAAAGGATAGTGTGTGACCCACTGTCCCAGAGTGTGAAAGGATTGCGTGTGGCCCACTGTCTCAGAGTGGGAAAGGACAGTGTGTGACCCACTGTCCCAGAGTGTGAAAGGACAGTATGTGAGCCACTGTCCCAGAATGTGAAAGGACAGTGTGTGACCCACTGTCCCAGTGTGTGAAAGGACAGTGTGTGACCCAGTGTCCCAGAGTGTGAAAGGAGTGTGTGACCCACTGTCCGAGAGTGTGAAAGGAAAGTGTGTGACCCACTGTCCCAGAGTGTGAAAGGACAGTGTGTGACCCACTGTCCCAGAATGTGAAAGGACAGTGTGCGACCCACTGTCCCAGAGTGTGAAAGGACAGTGTGCGACCCACTGTCCCAGAGTGTGAAAGGACAGTGTGTGACCCACTGTCCCAGAGTGTGAAAGGACAGTGTGTGACCCACTGTCCCAGAGTGTGAAAGGACAGTGTGTGACCCAGTGTTCCAGAGTGTGAAAGGATATTGTGTGACCCACTGACCCAGAGTGTGAAAGGACAATGTGTGACCCACTGTCCCAGAGTGTGAAAGGACAGTGTGTGACCCACTGTCCCAGAGTGTGAAAGGACAGTGTGTGACACACTGTCTCAGAGTATGAAAGGACAGTGTGTGACCCACTGTCCCAGAGTGTCAAAGGAGTGTGTGACCCACTGTACCAGAGTGTGAAAGGACAGAGTGTGACCCACTGTCCCAGAGTGTGAAAGGACAGTATGTGACCCACTGTCCCAGAGTGTGAAAGGACAGTGTGTGACCCACTGTCACAGAGTGTGAAAGGACAGTGTGTGACCCACTGTCACAGAATGTGAAAGGACAGTGTGTGACCCACTGTCCCAGAGTGTGAAAGGACAGTGTGTGACCCACTGTCCCAGAGTGTGAAAGGACAGTGTGTGACCCACTGTCCCAGAGTGTGAAAGGACAGTGTGTGACCCACTGTCCCACAGTGTGAAAGGACAGTGTGTGACCCACTGTCCCAGAGTGTGAAAGGACAGTGTGTGATCCACTGTCCAAGAGTGTGAAAGGACAGTGTGTGACCCACTGTCCCAGAGTGTGGACAGTGTGTGACCCAATATCCCAGAGTGTGAAAGGACAGTGTTGTGATACTGTCCCACAGTGTAAAAGGATAGTGTGTGACCCACTGTCCCAGAGTGTGGACAGTGTGTCACCCACTGGCCCAGAGTGTGAAAGGACAGTGTGTGACCCACTGTCCCAGAGTGTGAAAGGACAGTGTGTGACCCACTGTCACAGAATGTGAAAGGACAGTGTGTGACCCATTGTCCCAGAGTGTGAAAGGACAGTGTGTGACCCACTGTTCCAGAGTGTGAAAGTACAGTGTGTGACCCTCTGTCCCAGAGTGTGAAAGGACAGTGTGTGACCCACTGTCCCAGAGTGTGAAAGGACAGTGTGCGACACACAGTCTCAGAGTATGAAAGGACAGTGTGTGACCCACTGTCCAAGAGTGTGAAAGGACAGTGTGTGACCCACTGTCCCAGAGTGTGAAAGAACAGTGTGTGACCCACAGTCCCAGAGTGTGAATGCACAGCGTGTGACCTCCTGTCCCAGAGTGTGAAAGGATAGTGTGTGGCTTCCTGTCCCACAGTGTGAAAGGACAGTGTGTGAACCACTGTCCCAGAGTGTGAAAGGACAGTGTGTGGTGCACTGTTCCAGAGTTTGAAAGGACAATGTGTGACCTACTGTCCCACAGTGTGAAAGGACAGTGTGTGTCCCACTATCCCAGAGTGTGAAAGGACAGTGTGTGACCCACTGTCCAAGAGTGCGCACGGACAGTGTGTGACCCACTGTCCCAGAGTCTGAAAGGACAGTGTGTGGCCCAATGTCCCAGAGTGTGAAAGGACAGTGTGTGGCCTCCTGTCCCAGAGTGTGAAAGGACAGTGTGTGACCTCCTGTCCCAGAGTGTGAAAGGATAGTGTGTGGCTTCCTGTCCCACAGTGTGAAAGGACAGTGTGTGACCCACTGTCCCAGAGTGTGAAAGGACAGTGTGTGGTGCACTGTCCCAGAGTTTGAAAGGACAATGTGTGACCTACTGTCCCACAGTGTGAAAGGGCAGTGTGTGTCCCACTATCCCAGAGTGTGAAAGGACAGTGTGTGACCCACTGTCCCAGAGTGTGAAAGGACAGTGTGTGACCCACTGTCCCAGAGTGTGAAAGGACAGTGTGTGACCCACTGTCCCAGAGTGTGAAAGGACAGTGTGTGACCCACTGTCCCAGAGTGTGAAAGGACAGTGTGTGACCCACTGTCCAAGAGTGTGAAAGGACAGTGTGTGACCCACTGTCCCAGAGTGTGGACAGTGTGTGACCCAATATCTCAGAGTGTGAAAGGACAGTGTTGTGACACTGTCCCACAGTGTAAAAGGATAGTGTGTGACCCACTGTCCCAGAGTGTGGACAGTGTGTCACCCACTGGCCCAGAGTGTGAAAGGACAGTGTGTGACACTGTCCCAGGGTGTGAAAGGATCATGTGTGACCCACTGTCCCAGAGTGTGGACAGTGTGTGACCCACTGTCACAGAGTATGAAAGGAGAGTGTGTGAACCACTGTCCCAGAGTGTGAACGGACAGTGTGTGACCCACTGCCCCACAGTGTGAGAGGACAGCGTGTGACACTGTCCCAGAGTGTGAAAGGACAGTATGTCGCCTACTGTCCCAGAGTGTGAAAGGACAGTGTGTGACCCAGTGTCCCAGAGTGTGAAAGGACAGTCTGTGACCCACTGTCCCAGAGTGTGAAAGGACAGTGTGTGACCCAGTGTCCCAGAGTGCGAAAGGACAGTGTGTGACCCACTGTCCCAGAGTGTGAAAGTACAGTGTGTGACCCTCTGTCCCAGAGTGTGAAAGGACAGTGTGTGACCCACAGTCCCAGAGTGTGAAAGGACAGTGTGTGACCCAGTGTCCCAGAGTGTGAAAGGACAGTCTGTGACCCACTGTCCCAGAGTGTGAAAGGACAGTGTGTGACCCAGTGTCCCAGAGTGTGAAAGGACAGTGTGTGACCCACTGTCCCAGAGTGTGAAAGGATTGCGTGTGGCCCACTGTCTCAGAGTGAGAAAGGACAGTGTGTGACCCACTGTCCCAGAGTGTGAAAGGACAGTATGTGACCCACTGGCTCAGAATGTGAAAGGACAGTGTGTGACCCACTGTGCCAGTGTGTGAAAGGACAGTGTGTGACCCAGTGTCCCAGAGTGTGAAAGGAGTGTGTGACCCACTGTCCGAGAGTGTGAAAGGAAAGTGTGTGACCCACTGTCCCAGAGTGTGAAAGGATAGTGTGTGACCCACTGTCCCAGAATGTGAAAGGACAGTGTGCGACCCACTGTCCCAGAGTGTGAAAGGACAGTGTGCGACCCACTGTCCCAGAGTGTGAAAGGACAGTGTGTGACCCACTGTCCCAGAGTGTGAAAGGACAGTGTGTGACCCAGTGTTCCAGAGTGTGAAAGGATAGTGTGTGACCCACTGACCCAGAGTGTGAAAGGACAATGTGTGACCCACTGTCGCAGAGTGTGAAAGGACAGTGTGTGACCCACTGTCCCAGAGTGTGAAAGGACAGTGTGTGACACACTGTCTCAGAGTATGAAAGGACAGTGTGTGACCCACTGTCCCAGAGTGTCAAAGGACAGTGTGTGACCCACTGTCCCAGAGTGTGAAAGGACAGTGTGTGACCCACTGTCCCAGAGTATGAAAAGACAGTGTGTGACCCAGTGTCCCAGAGTGTGAAAGTACAGCGTGTGACCCACTGTCCCAGCGCGAGAAAGGACAGTGTGTGACCCACTGTCCCAGAGTGTGGAAGGACAGTATGTGACCCTCTGTCCCAGAATGTGAAAGGACAGTGTGTGACCCACTGTCCCAGAGTGTGAAAGGACATTGTGTGACGCAGTGTCCCAGAGTGTGAAAGGAGTGTGTGACCCACTGTCCCAGAGTGTGAAAGTACAGTGTGTGACCCTCTGTCCCAGAGTGTGAAAGGACAGTGTGTGACCCACTGTCCCAGAGTGTGAAAGGACAATGTGCGACACACAGTCTCAGAGTATGAAAGGACAGTGTGTGACCCACTGTCCAAGAGTGTGAAAGGACAGTGTGTGACCCACTGTCCCAGAGTGTGAAAGGACAGTGTGTGACCCACAGTCCCAGAGTGTGAATGCACAGCGTGTGATCCACTGTCCCAGAGTGCGCACGGACAGTGTGTGACCCACTGTCCCAGAGTGTGAAAGGACAGTGTGTGGCCCAATGTCCCAGAGTGTGAAAGGACAGTGTGTGGCCTCCTGTCCCAGAGTGTGAAAGGACAGTGTGTGACCTCCTGTACCAGAGTGTGAAAGGATAGTGTGTGGCTTCCTGTCCCACAGTGTGAAAGGACAGTGTGTGACCCACTGTCCCAGAGTGTGAAAGGATAGTGTGTGGTGCACTGTCCCGGAGTTTGAAAGGACAATGTGTGACCTACTGTCCCACAGTGTGAAAGGACAGTGTGTGACCCACTATCCCAGAGTGTGAAAGGACAGTGTGTGACCCACTGTCCCAGAGTGTGAAAGGACAGTGTGTGACCCACTGTCCCAGAGTGTGAAAGGACAGTGTGCGACCCACTGTCCCAGAGTGTGAAAGGACAGTGTGTGACCCACTGTCCCAGTGTGTAAAAGGACAGTTTGATCCCACTGTCCCAGAGTGTGAAAGGACAGTGTGTGACCCACTGTGCCAGAGTGTGAAAGGATAGTGTGGGGCCCACTGTGCCAGAGTGTGAAAGGACAGTGTGGGGCCCACTGTCCCAGACCGTGAAAGAACAGTGTGTGACCCACTGTCCCAGAGTGTGAAAGGACAGTGTGTGACCCACTGTCCCAGAGTGTGAAAGGACAGTGTGTGACTCACTGTCCCAGAGTGTGAAAGGACAGAGTGTGACCCACTGTCCCAGAGTGTGAAAGGACAGTGTGTGACCCACTGTACCAGACTGTGAAAGGACAGCGTGTGACCCACAGTCACAGAGTGTGAAAGGACAGTGTGTGACTCACTGTCCCAGAGTGTGAAAGGACAGTGTGTGACCCACTGTCCCAGAGTGTGAAAGGACAGTGTGTGACTCACTGTCCCAGAGTGTGAAAGGACAGAGTGTGACCCACTGTCCCAGAGTGTGAAAGGACAGTGTGTGACCCACTGTACCAGACTGTGAAAGGACAGCGTGTGACCCACAGTCACAGAGTGTGAAAGGACAGTGTGTGACTCACTGTCCCAGAGTGTGAAAGGACAGTGTGTGACCCACTGTCCCAGAGTGTGAAAGGACAGTGTGTGACCCACTGTCCCAGAGTGTGAAAGGACAGTGTGTGACCCACTGTCCCAGAGTGTGAAAGGACAGTTTGTGGCCGACTGTCCCAGAGTGTGAAAGGACAGTGTGTGACCCACTGTCCCACAGTGTGAGAGGACAGTGCGTGAACCAGTGTCCCAGAGTTTGAAAGGACAGTGTGTGACCCACTGTCCCACAGTGTGAAAGGACAGTGCGTGACCCAGTGTCCCAGAGTGTGAAAGGACAGTATGTGACCCACTGTCCCAGAGTGTGAAAGGACAGTGTGTGACCCACTGTCGCACAGTGTGAGAGGACAGCGTGTGACACTGTCCCAGAGTGTGAAAGGACAGTGTGTGACCCACTGTCCCAGAGTGTGAAAGGACAGTGCGTGACCCAGTGTCCCAGAGTGTGAAAGGACAGTGTGTGACCCACTGTCCCAGAGTGTGAAAGGACAGTGTGTGACCCACTGTCCCAGAGTGTGAAAGGACAGTGTGTGACCCAGTGTCCCAGAGTGTGAAAGGACAGTGTGTGACGCACTGTCCCAGAGTGTGAAAGGACAGTGTGTGACCCACTGTCCCAGAATGTGAAAGGACAGTGTGTGACCCACTGTCCCGGAGTGTGAAAGGACAGTGTGTGACCCACTGTCCCAGAGTGTGAAAGGACAGTGTGTGACCCACTGACCCGGAGTATGAAAGGTCAGTGTGTGACGCACTGTCCCAGAGTGTGAAAGGACAGTGTGTGACCCACTGTCCCAGAATGTGAAAGGACAGTGTGTGACCCTCTGTCCCAGAGTGTGAAAGGAGTGTGTGTGTCACACTGTCCAAGTGTGTGAAAGGTCAGTGTGTGACGAACTGTCCCAGAGTGTGAAAGGACAGTGTGTGACCCACTGTCCCAGAGTGTGAAATGACAGTGTGTGACGCACTGTCCCAGAGTGTGAAAGGAGTGTGTGTGTCGCACTGTCCCAGAGTGTGAAAGGGCAGTGTGTGACCAACTGTCCCAGAGTGTGAAAGGACAGTGTGTGACCCACTGTCCCAGTGTGTGAAAGGACAGTGTGTGTCCCACTGTCCCAGAGTGTGAAAGGACAGAGTGTGACCCACTGTCCCAGAGTGTGAAAGGACAGTGTGTGACCCACTGTCCCAGAGTGTGAAAGGACAGTGTGTGTCCCACTGTCCCAGAGTGTGAAAGGACAGTGTGTGACCCACTGTCCCAGAGTGTGAAAGGACAGTGTGGGGCCAACTACCTCAGAGTGTGAAAGGACAGTGTGTGACCCACTGTCCCAGAGTGTGAAAGGACAGTGTGTGACACACTGTCCCAGAGTGTGAAAGGACAGTGTGGGGCCAACTACCTCAGAGTGTGAAAGGACAGTGTGTGACCCACTGTCCCAGAGTGTGAAAGGACAGTGTGTGACCCACTGTCCCAGAGTGTGAAAGGACAGTGTGTGACCCACTGACCCGGAGTATGAAAGGTCATTGTGTGACGCACTGTCCCAGAGTGTGAAAGGACAGTGTGTGACCCACTGTCCCAGAATGTGAAAGGACAGTGTGTGACCCTCTGTTCCAGAGTGTGAAAGGAGTGTGTGTGTCACACTGTCCAAGTGTGTGAAAGGTCAGTGTGTGACGCACTGTCCCAGAGTGTGAAAGGACAGTGTGTGACCCACTGTCCCAGAGTGTGAAATGACAGTGTGTGACGCACTGTCCCAGAGTGTGAAAGGAGTGTGTGTGTCGCACTGTCCCAGAGTGTGAAAGGACAGTGTGTGACCAACTGTCCCAGAGTGTGAAAGGACAGTGTGTGACCCACTGTCCCAGTGTGTGAAAGGACAGTGTGTGTCCCACTGTCCCAGAGTGTGAAAGGACAGTGTGTGACCCACTGTCCCAGAGTGTGAAAGGACATTGTGTGACCCACTGTCCCAGAGTGTGAAAGGACAGTGTGTGTCCCACTGTCCCAGAGTGTGAAAGGACAGTGTGTGACCCACTGTCCCAGAGTGTGAAAGGACAGTGTGGGGCCAACTACCTCAGAGTGTGAAAGGACAGTGTGTGACCCACTGTCCCAGAGTGTGAAAGGACAGTCTGCGACACACTGTCCCAGAGTGTGAAAGGACAGTGTGGGGCCAACTACCTCAGAGTGTGAAAGGACAGTGTGTGACCCACTGTCCCAGAGTGTGAAAGGACAGTGTGTGACCCAGTGTCCCAGAGTTTGAAAGGACAGTGTGTGGCACAGTGTCCCAGAGTGTGAAAGGACAGTGTGTGACCCACTGTCCCAGAGTGTGAAAGGACAGTGTGTGACCCACTGTCCCAGAGTGTGAAAGGACAGTGTGTGACCCACTGTCCCAGAGTGAGAAAGGACAGTGTGTGACTCACTGTCCCAGAGTGTGAAAGGACAGTGTGTGACCCACTGTCCCAGAGTGTGAAAGGACAGTGTGTGACCCACTGTCCCAGAGTGTGAAAGGACAGTGTGTGACCCACTGTCCCAGAGTGTGAAAGGACAGTTTGTGGCCGACTGTCCCAGAGTGTGAAAGGACAGTGTGTGACCCACTGTCCCACAGTGTGAGAGGACAGTGCGTGAACCAGTGTCCCAGAGTTTGAAAGGACAGTGTGTGACCCACTGTCCCACAGTGTGAAAGGACAGTGCGTGACCCAGTGTCCCAGAGTGTGAAAGGACAGTATGTGACCCACTGTCCCAGAGTGTGAAAGGACAGTGTGTGACCCACTGTCGCACAGTGTGAGAGGACAGCGTGTGACACTGTCCCAGAGTGTGAAAGGACAGTGTGTGACCCACTGTCCCAGAGTGTGAAAGGACAGTGCGTGACCCAGTGTCCCAGAGTGTGAAAGGACAGTGTGTGACCCACTGTCCCAGAGTGTGAAAGGACAGTGTGTGACCCACTGTCCCAGAGTGTGAAAGGACAGTGTGTGACCCAGTGTCCCAGAGTGTGAAAGGACAGTGTGTGACGCACTGTCCCAGAGTGTGAAAGGACAGTGTGTGACCCACTGTCCCAGAATGTGAAAGGACAGTGTGTGACCCACTGTCCCGGAGTGTGAAAGGACAGTGTGTGACCCACTGTCCCAGAGTGTGAAAGGACAGTGTGTGACCCACTGACCCGGAGTATGAAAGGTCAGTGTGTGACGCACTGTCCCAGAGTGTGAAAGGACAGTGTGTGACCCACTGTCCCAGAATGTGAAAGGACAGTGTGTGACCCTCTGTCCCAGAGTGTGAAAGGAGTGTGTGTGTCACACTGTCCAAGTGTGTGAAAGGTCAGTGTGTGACGAACTGTCCCAGAGTGTGAAAGGACAGTGTGTGACCCACTGTCCCAGAGTGTGAAATGACAGTGTGTGACGCACTGTCCCAGAGTGTGAAAGGAGTGTGTGTGTCGCACTGTCCCAGAGTGTGAAAGGGCAGTGTGTGACCAACTGTCCCAGAGTGTGAAAGGACAGTGTGTGACCCACTGTCCCAGTGTGTGAAAGGACAGTGTGTGTCCCACTGACCCAGAGTGTGAAAGGACAGAGTGTGACCCACTGTCCCAGAGTGTGAAAGGACAGTGTGTGACCCACTGTCCCAGAGTGTGAAAGGACAGTGTGTGTCCCACTGTCCCAGAGTGTGAAAGGACAGTGTGTGACCCACTGTCCCAGAGTGTGAAAGGACAGTGTGGGGCCAACTACCTCAGAGTGTGAAAGGACAGTGTGTGACCCACTGTCCCAGAGTGTGAAAGGACAGTGTGTGACACACTGTCCCAGAGTGTGAAAGGACAGTGTGGGGCCAACTACCTCAGAGTGTGAAAGGACAGTGTGTGACCCACTGTCCCAGAGTGTGAAAGGACAGTGTGTGACCCACTGTCCCAGAGTGTGAAAGGACAGTGTGTGACCCACTGACCCGGAGTATGAAAGGTCATTGTGTGACGCACTGTCCCAGAGTGTGAAAGGACAGTGTGTGACCCACTGTCCCAGAATGTGAAAGGACAGTGTGTGACCCTCTGTTCCAGAGTGTGAAAGGAGTGTGTGTGTCACACTGTCCAAGTGTGTGAAAGGTCAGTGTGTGACGCACTGTCCCAGAGTGTGAAAGGACAGTGTGTGACCCACTGTCCCAGAGTGTGAAATGACAGTGTGTGACGCACTGTCCCAGAGTGTGAAAGGAGTGTGTGTGTCGCACTGTCCCAGAGTGTGAAAGGACAGTGTGTGACCAACTGTCCCAGAGTGTGAAAGGACAGTGTGTGACCCACTGTCCCAGTGTGTGAAAGGACAGTGTGTGTCCCACTGTCCCAGAGTGTGAAAGGACAGTGTGTGACCCACTGTCCCAGAGTGTGAAAGGACATTGTGTGACCCACTGTCCCAGAGTGTGAAAGGACAGTGTGTGTCCCACTGTCCCAGAGTGTGAAAGGACAGTGTGTGACCCACTGTCCCAGAGTGTGAAAGGACAGTGTGGGGCCAACTACCTCAGAGTGTGAAAGGACAGTGTGTGACCCACTGTCCCAGAGTGTGAAAGGACAGTCTGCGACACACTGTCCCAGAGTGTGAAAGGACAGTGTGGGGCCAACTACCTCAGAGTGTGAAAGGACAGTGTGTGACCCACTGTCCCAGAGTGTGAAAGGACAGTGTGTGACCCAGTGTCCCAGAGTTTGAAAGGACAGTGTGTGGCACAGTGTCCCAGAGTGTGAAAGGACAGTGTGTGACCCACTGTCCCAGAGTGTGAAAGGACAGTGTGTGACCCACTGTCCCAGAGTGTGAAAGGACAGTGTGTGACCCACTGTCCCAGAGTGAGAAAGGACAGCGTGTGACCCACTGTCCCAGAGTGTGAAAGGACAGTGTGTGACCCACTATCCCAGAGTGTGAAAGGACAGTGTGTGACCCACTGTCCCAGAGTGTGAAAGGACAGTGTGTGACCCACTGTCCCAGAGTGTGAAAGGACAGTGTGCGACCCACTGTCCCAGAGTGTGAAAGGACAGTGTGTGACCCACTGTCCCAGTGTGTAAAAGGACAGTTTGATCCCACTGTCCCAGAGTGTGAAAGGACAGTGTGTGACCCACTGTGCCAGAGTGTGAAAGGATAGTGTGGGGCCCACTGTGCCAGAGTGTGAAAGGACAGTGTGGGGCCCACTGTCCCAGACCGTGAAAGAACAGTGTGTGACCCACTGTCCCAGAGTGTGAAAGGACAGTGTGTGACCCACTGTCCCAGAGTGTGAAAGAACAGTGTGTGACCCACTGTCCCAGAGTGTGAAAGGACAGTGTGTGACCCACTGTCCCAGAGTGTGAAAGAACAGTGTGTGACCCACTGTCCCAGAGTGTGAAAGGACAGTGTGGGGCCCACTGTCCCAGACCGTGAAAGAACAGTGTGTGACCCACTGTCCCAGAGCGTGAAAGGACAGAGTGTGACCCACTGTCCCAGAGTGTGAAAGGACAGTGTGTGACCCACTGTACCAGACTGTGAAAGGACAGCGTGTGACCCACAGTCACAGAGTGTGAAAGGACAGTGTGACCCACTGTCCCAGAGTGTGAAAGGACAGTGTGTGACCCAGTGTCCCAGATTGTGAAAGGAGAGTGTGCGACCCACTGTCCCAGAGTGTGAAATGACAGTGTGTGAAACTGTCCCAGAGTGTGAAAGGACAGTGTGTGACACTGTCACAGATTGTGAATGGATAGTGTGTGACCCACTGTCCTAGAGTGTGGACAGTGTGTGACCCACTGTCCCAGAGTGTGAAAGGACAGTGTGTGACACTGTCCCAGAGTGTGAATGGATAGTGTGTGACCCACTGTCATAGAGTGTGAAAGGACAGTGTGCGACCCACTGTCCCAGAGTGTGAAAGGACAGTGTGTGACCCACTGTCCCAGTGTGTAAAAGGACAGTTTGATCCCACTGTCCCAGAGTGTGAAAGGACAGTGTGTGACCCACTGTGCCAGAGTGTGAAAGGATAGTGTGGGGCCCACTGTGCCAGAGTGTGAAAGGACAGTGTGGGGCCCACTGTCCCAGACCGTGAAAGAACAGTGTGTGACCCACTGTCCCAGAGTGTGAAAGGACAGTGTGTGACTCACTGTCCCAGAGTGTGAAAGGTCAGAGTGTGACCCACTGTCCCAGAGTGTGAAAGGACAGTGTGTGACCCACTGTACCAGACTGTGAAAGGACAGCGTGTGACCCACAGTCACAGAGTGTGAAAGGACAGTGTGTGACTCACTGTCCCAGAGTGTGAAAGGACAGTGTGTGACCCACTGTCCCAGAGTGTGAAAGGACAGTGTGTGACCCACTGTCCCAGAGTGTGAAAGGACAGTGTGTGACCCACTGTCCCAGAGTGTGAAAGGACAGTTTGTGGCCGACTGTCCCAGAGTGTGAAAGGACAGTGTGTGACCCACTGTCCCACAGTGTGAGAGGACAGTGCGTGAACCAGTGTCCCAGAGTTTGAAAGGACAGTGTGTGACCCACTGTCCCACAGTGTGAAAGGACAGTGCGTGACCCAGTGTCCCAGAGTGTGAAAGGACAGTGTTTGACCCACTGTCCCAGAGTGTGAAAGGACAGTGTGTGACCCACTGTCCCAGAGTGTGTAAGGACAGTGTGTGACCCACTGTCCCAGAATGTGAAAGGACAGTGTGTGACCCACTGTCACAGAGTGTGAAAGGACAGTGTGTGACCCACTGTCCCAGAGTGTGAAAGGACAGTGTGTGACCCACTGTCCCAGAGTGTGAAAGGACAGTGTGTGACCCATTGACCCGGAGTATGAAAGGTCAGTGTGTGACGCACTGTCCCAGAGTGTGAAAGGACAGTGTGTGACCCACTGTCCCAGAATGTGAAAGGACAGTGTGTGACCCTCTGTCCCAGAGTGTGAAAGGAGTGTGTGTGTCACACTGTCCAAGTGTGTGAAAGGTCAGTGTGTGACGCACTGTCCCAGAGTGTGAAAGGACAGTGTGTGACCGACTGTCCCAGAGTGTGAAATGACAGTGTGTGACGCACTGTCCCAGAGTGTGAAAGGAGTGTGTGTGTCGCACTGTCCCAGAGTGTGAAAGGACAGTGTGTGACCAACTGTCCCAGAGTGTGAAAGGACAGTGTGTGACCCACTGTCCCAGTGTGTGAAAGGACAGTGTGTGTCCCACTGTCCCAGAGTGTGAAAGGACAGAGTGTGACCCACTGTCCCAGAGTGTGAAAGGACAGTGTGTGACCCACTGTCCCAGAGTGTGAAAGGACAGTGTGTGTCCCACTGTCCCAGAGTGTGAAAGGACAGTGTGTGACCCACTGACCCAGAGTGTGAAAGGACAGTGTGGGGCCAACTACCTCAGAGTGTGAAAGGACAGTGTGTGACCCACTGTCCCAGAGTGTGAAAGGACAGTGTGTGACACATTGTCCCAGAGTGTGAAAGGACAGTGTGGGGCCAACTACCTCAGAGTGTGAAAGGACAGTGTGTGACCCACTGTCCCAGAGTGTGAAAGGACAGTGTGTGACCCACTGTCCCAGAGTGTGAAAGGACAGTGTGTGACCCACTGACCCGGAGTCTGAAAGGTCATTGTGTGACGCACTGTCCCAGAGTGTGAAAGGACAGTGTGTGACCCACTGTCCCAGAATGTGAAAGGACAGTGTGTGACCCTCTGTTCCAGAGTGTGAAAGGAGTGTGTGTGTCACACTGTCCCAGAGTGTGAAAGGAGTGTGTGTGTCGCACTGTCCCAGAGTGTGAAAGGACAGTGTGTGACCAACTGTCCCAGAGTGTGAAATGACAGTGTGTGGCCCACTGTCCCAGTGTGTGAAAGGACAGTGTGTGTCCCACTGTCCCAGAGTGTGAAAGGACAGTGTGTGACCCACTGTGCCAGAGTGTGAAAGGACAGTGTGTGACCCACTGTCCCAGAGTGTGAAAGGACAGTGTGTGTCCCACTGTCCCAGAGTGTGAAAGGACAGTGTGTGACCCACTGTCCCAGAGTGTGAAAGGACAGTGTGGGGCCAACTACCTCAGAGTGTGAAAGGACAGTGTGTGACCCACTGTCCCAGAGTGTGAAAGGACAGTGTGTGACACACTGTCCCAGAGTGAAAAAGGACAGTGTGGGGCCAAATACCTCAGAGTGTGAAAGGACAGTGTGTGACCCACTGTCCCAGAGTGTGAAAGGACAGTGTGTGACCCAGTGTCCCAGAGTTTGAAAGGACAGTGTGTGGCACAGTGTCCCAGAGTGTGAAAGGACAGTGTGTGACCCACTGTCCCAGAGTGTGAAAGGAGAGTGTGTGACCCTCTGTCCCAGAGTGTGAAAGGACAGTGTGTGACCCACTGTCCCAGAGTGAGAAAGGACAGCGTGTGACCCACTGTCCCAGAGTGTGAAAGGACAGTGTGTGACCCACTGTCCCAGAGTGTGAAAGGACAGTGTGCGACCCACTGTCCCAGAGTGTGAAAGGACAGTGTGTGACCCACTGTCCCAGTGTGTAAAAGGACAGTTTGATCCCACTGTCCCAGAGTGTGAAAGGACAGTGTGTGACCCACTGTGCCAGAGTGTGAAAGGATAGTGTGGGGCCCACTGTGCCAGAGTGTGAAAGGACAGTGTGGGGCCCACTGTCCCAGACCGTGAAAGAACAGTGTGTGACCCACTGTCCCAGAGTGTGAAAGGACAGTGTGTGACCCACTGTCCCAGAGTGTGAAAGAACAGTGTGTGACCCACTGTCCCAGAGTGTGAAAGGACAGTGTGTGACCCACTGTCCCAGAGTGTGAAAGAACAGTGTGTGACCCACTGTCCCAGAGTGTGAAAGGACAGTGTGGGGCCCACTGTCCCAGACCGTGAAAGAACAGTGTGTGACCCACTGTCCCAGAGCGTGAAAGGACAGAGTGTGACCCACTGTCCCAGAGTGTGAAAGGACAGTGTGTGACCCACTGTACCAGACTGTGAAAGGACAGCGTGTGACCCACAGTCACAGAGTGTGAAAGGACAGTGTGTGACCCACTGTCCCAGAGTGAGAAAGGACAGTGTGTGAAACTGTCCCAGAGTGTGAAAGGACAGTGTGTGACACTGTCCCAGAGTGTGAATGGATAGTGTGTGACCCACTGTCCTAGAGTGTGGACAGTGTGTGACCCACTGTCCCAGAGTGTGAAAGGACAGTGTGTGACCCACTGTCCCAGAGTGGGAAAGGACAGTGTGGGGCCAACTACCTCAGAGTGTGAAAGGACAGTGTGTGACCCACTGTCCCAGAGTGTGAAAGGACAGTGTGTGACCTACTGTCCCAGAGTGTGAATGGACAGTGTGTGACCCACTGTCCCTGACTGTGAAAGGACAGTGTGTGATGCTCTGTCCCAGAGTGTGAAAGGACAGTGTGTGACCCAATGTCCCAGAGTGTGAAAGGACAGTGTGTGACCCACTGTCCCAGAGTGTGAAAGGACAGTGTGTGACCCACTGTCCCAGAGTGTGAAAGGACAGTGTGTGATCCAGTGTCCCAGAGTGTGAAAGGACAGTGTGTGACCCACTGTCCCAGAGTGTGGACAGTGTGTCACCCACTGGCCCAGAGTGTGAAAGGACAGTGTGTGACACTGTCCCAGGGTGTGAAAGGATCATGTGTGACCCACTGTCCCAGAGTGTGGACAGTGTGTGACCCACTGTCACAGAGTATGAAAGGACAGTGTGTGAACCACTGTCCCAGAGTGTGAACGGACAGTGTGTGACCCACTGCCCCACAGTGTGAGAGGACAGCGTGTGACACTGTCCCAGAGTGTGAAAGGACAGTATGTGACCTACTGTCCCAGAGTGTGAAAGGACAGTGTGTGACCCAGTGTCCCAGAGTGTGAAAGGACAGTCTGTGACCCACTGTCCCAGAGTGTGAAAGGACAGTGTGTGACCCAGTGTCCCAGAGTGTGAAAGGACAGTGTGTGACCCACTGTCCCAGAGTGTGAAAGTACAGTGTGTGACCCTCTGTCCCAGAGTGTGAAAGGACAGTGTGTGACCCACTGTCCCAGAGTGTGAAAGGACAGTGTGTGACCCAGTGTCCCAGAGTGTGAAAGGCAGTCTGCGACCCACTGTCCCAGAGTGTGAAAGGACAGTGTGTGACCCAGTGTCCCAGAGTGTGAAAGGACAGTGTGTGACCCACTGTCCCAGAGTGTGAAAGGATTGCGTGTGGCCCACTGTCTCAGAGTGAGAAAGGACAGTGTGTGACCCACTGTCCCAGAGTGTGAAAGGACAGTATGTGACCCACTGGCCCAGAATGTGAAAGGACAGTGTGTGACCCACTGTCCCAGTGTGTGAAAGGACAGTGTGTGACCCAGTGTCCCAGAGTGTGAAAGGAGTGTGTGACCCACTGTCCGAGAGTGTGAAAGGAAAGTGTGTGACCCACTGTCCCAGAGTGTGAAAGGACAGTGTGTGACCCACTGTCCCAGAATGTGAAAGGACAGTGTGCGACCCACTGTCCCAGAGTGTGAAAGGACAGTGTGCGACCCACTGTCCAAGAGTGTGAAAGGACAGTGTGTGACCCACTGTCCCAGAGTGTGAAAGGACAGTGTGTGACCCACTGTCCCAGAGTGTGGAAGGACAGTATGTGACCCTCTGTCGCAGAATGTGAAAGGACAGTGTGTGACCCACTGTCCCAGAGTGTGAAAGGACATTGTGTGACGCAGTGTCCCAGAGTGTGAAAGGAGTGTGTGACCCACTGTCCCAGAGTGTGAAAGTGCAGTGTGAGACCCTCTGTCCCAGAGTGTGAAAGGACAGTGTGTGGCCCACTGTCCCAGAGTGTGAAAGGACAGTGTGCGACACACAGTCTCAGAGTATGAAAGGACAGTGTGTGACCCACTGTCCAAGAGTGTGAAAGGACAGTGTGTGACCCACTGTCCCAGAGTGTGAAAGGACAGTGTGTGACCCACAGTCCCAGAGTGTGAATGCACAGCGTGTGATCCACTGTCCCAGAGTGCGCACGGACAGTGTGTGACCCACTGTCCCAGAGTGTGAAAGGACAGTGTGTGGCCCAATGTCCCAGAGTGTGAAAGGACAGTGTGTGGCCTCCTGTCCCAGAGTGTGAAAGGACAGTGTGTGACCCACTGTCCCAGAATGTGAAAGGACAGTGTGTGACCCTCTGTTCCAGAGTGTGAAAGGAGTGTGTGTGTCACACTGTCCAAGTGTGTGAAAGGTCAGTGTGTGACGCACTGTCCCAGAGTGTGAAAGGACAGTGTGTGACCCACTGACCCAGAGTGTGAAATGACAGTGTGTGACGCACTGTCCCAGAGTGTGAAAGGAGTGTGTGTGTCGCACTGTCCCAGAGTGTGAAAGGACAGTGTGTGACCAACTGTCCCAGAGTGTGAAATGACAGTGTGTGGCCCACTGTCCCAGTGTGTGAAAGGACAGTGTGTGTCCCACTGTCCCAGAGTGTGAAAGGACAGTGTGTGACCCACTGTGCCAGAGTGTGAAAGGACAGTGTGTGACCCACTGTCCCAGAGTGTGAAAGGACAGTGTGTGTCCCACTGTCCCAGAGTGTGAAAGGACAGTGTGTGACCCACTGTCCCAGAGTGTGAAAGGACAGTGTGGGGCCAACTACCTCAGAGTGTGAAAGGACAGTGTGTGACCCACTGTCCCAGAGTGTGAAAGGACAGTGTGTGACACACTGTCCCAGAGTGAAAAAGGACAGTGTGGGGCCAAATACCTCAGAGTGTGAAAGGACAGTGTGTGACCCACTGTCCCAGAGTGTGAAAGGACAGTGTGTGACCCAGTGTCCCAGAGTTTGAAAGGACAGTGTGTGGCACAGTGTCCCAGAGTGTGAAAGGACAGTGTGTGACCCACTGTCCCAGAGTGTGAAAGGACAGTGTGTGACCCTCTGTCCCAGAGTGTGAAAGGACAGTGTGTGACCCACTGTCCCAGAGTGAGAAAGGACAGCGTGTGACCCACTGTCCCAGAGTGTGAAAGGACAGTGTGTGACCCACTATCCCAGAGTGTGAAAGGACAGTGTGTGACCCACTGTCCCAGAGTGTGAAAGGACAGTGTGTGACCCACTGTCCCAGAGTGTGAAAGGACAGTGTGCGACCCACTGTCCCAGAGTGTGAAAGGACAGTGTGTGACCCACTGTCCCAGTGTGTAAAAGGACAGTTTGATCCCACTGTCCCAGAGTGTGAAAGGACAGTGTGTGACCCACTGTGCCAGAGTGTGAAAGGATAGTGTGGGGCCCACTGTGTCAGAGTGTGAAAGGACAGTGTGGGGCCCACTGTCCCAGACCGTGAAAGAACAGTGTGTGACCCACTGTCCCAGAGTGTGAAAGGACAGTGTGTGACCCACTGTCCCAGAGTGTGAAAGAACAGTGTGTGACCCACTGTCCCAGAGTGTGAAAGGACAGTGTGTGACCCACTGTCCCAGAGTGTGAAAGAACAGTGTGTGACCCACTGTCCCAGAGTGTGAAAGGACAGTGTGGGGCCCACTGTCCCAGACCGTGAAAGAACAGTGTGTGACCCACTGTCCCTGAGCGTGAAAGGACAGAGTGTGACCCACTGTCCCAGAGTGTGAAAGGACAGTGTGTGACCCACTGTACCAGACTGTGAAAGGACAGCGTGTGACCCACAGTCACAGAGTGTGAAAGGACAGTGTGTGACCCACTGTCCCAGAGTGAGAAAGGACAGTGTGTGACCCACTGTCCCAGAGTGTGAAAGGACAGTGTGTGATCCACTGTCCCAGAGTGTGAAATGACATTGTGTGAAACTGTCCCAGAGTGTGAAAGGACAGTATGTGACACTGTCCCAGAGTGTGAATGGATAGTGTGTGACCCACTGTCCTAGAGTGTGGACAGTGTGTGACCCACTGTCCCAGAGTGTGAAAGGACAGTGTGTGACCCACTGTCCCAGAGTGGGAAAGGACAGTGTGGGGCCAACTACCTCAGAGTGTGAAAGGACAGTGTGTGACCCACTGTCCCAGAGTGTGAAAGGACAGTGTGTGACCTACTGTCCCAGAGTGTGAATGGACAGTGTGTGACCCACTGTCCCTGACTGTGAAAGGACAGTGTGTGATGCTCTGTCCCAGAGTGTGAAAGGACAGTGTGTGACCCAATGTCCCAGAGTGTGAAAGGACAGTGTGTGACCCACTGTCCCAGAGTGTGAAAGGACAGTGTGTGACCCACTGTCCCAGAGTGTGAAAGGACAGTGCGTGATCCAGTGTCCCAGAGTGTGAAAGGACAGTGTGTGACCCACTGTCCCAGAGTGTGGACAGTGTGTCACCCACTGGCCCAGAGTGTGAAAGGACAGTGTGTGACACTGTCCCAGGGTGTGAAAGGATCATGTGTGACCCACTGTCCCAGAGTGTGGACAGTGTGTGACCCACTGTCACAGAGTATGAAAGGACAGTGTGTGAACCACTGTCCCAGAGTGTGAACGGACAGTGTGTGACCCACTGCCCCACAGTGTGAGAGGACAGCGTGTGACACTGTCCCAGAGTGTGAAAGGACAGTATGTGACCTACTGTCCCAGAGTGTGAAAGGACAGTGTGTGACCCAGTGTCCCAGAGTGTGAAAGAACAGTCTGTGACCCACTGTCCCAGAGTGTGAAAGGACAGTGTGTGACCCAGTGTCCCAGAGTGTGAAAGGACAGTGTGTGACCCACTGTCCCAGAGTGTGAAAGTACAGTGTGTGACCCTCTGTCCCAGAGTGTGAAAGGACAGTGTGTGACCCACTGTCCCAGAGTGTGAAAGGACAGTGTGTGACCCAGTGTCCCAGAGTGTGAAAGGACAGTCTGCGACCCACTGTCCCAGAGTGTGAAAGGACAGTGTGTGACCCAGTGTCCCAGAGTGTGAAAGGACAGTGTGTGACCCACTGTCCCAGAGTGTGAAAGGATTGCGTGTGGCCCACTGTCTCAGAGTGAGAAAGGACAGTGTGTGACCCACTGTCCCAGAGTGTGAAAGGACAGTATGTGACCCACTGGCCCAGAATGTGAAAGGACAGTGTGTGACCCACTGTCCCAGTGTGTGAAAGGACAGTGTGTGACCCAGTGTCCCAGAGTGTGAAAGGAGTGTGTGACCCACTGTCCGAGAGTGTGAAAGGAAAGTGTGTGACCCACTGTCCCAGAGTGTGAAAGGACAGTGTGTGACCCACTGTCCCAGAATGTGAAAGGACAGTGTGCGACCCACTGTCCCAGAGTGTGAAAGGACAGTGTGCGACCCACTGTCCAAGAGTGTGAAAGGACAGTGTGTGACCCACTGTCCCAGAGTGTGAAAGGACAGTGTGTGACCCACTGTCCCAGAGTGTGGAAGGACAGTATGTGACCCTCTGTCGCAGAATGTGAAAGGACAGTGTGTGACCCACTGTCCCAGAGTGTGAAAGGACATTGTGTGACGCAGTCTCCCAGAGTGTGAAAGGAGTGTGTGACCCACTGTCCCAGAGTGTGAAAGTGCAGTGTGAGACCCTCTGTCCCAGAGTGTGAAAGGACAGTGTGTGGCCCACTGTCCAAGAGTGTGAAAGGACAGTGTGTGACCCACTGTCCCAGAGTGTGAAAGGACAGTGTGTGACCCACAGTCCCAGAGTGTGAATGCACAGCGTGTGATCCACTGTCCCAGAGTGCGCACGGACAGTGTGTGACCCACTGTCCCAGAGTGTGAAAGGACAGTGTGTGGCCCAATGTCCCAGAGTGTGAAAGGACAGTGTGTGGCCTCCTGTCCCAGAGTGTGAAAGGACAGTGTGTGACCTCCTGTCCCAGAGTGTGAAAGGATAGTGTGTGGCTTCCTGTCCCACAATGTGAAAGGACAGTGTGTGACCCACTGTCCCAGAGTGTGAAAGGATAGTGTGTGGTGCACTGTCCCGGAATTTGAAAGGACAATGTGTGACCTACTGTCCCACAGTGTGAAAGGACAGTGTGTGACCCACTATCCCAGAGTGTGAAAGGACAGTGTGTGACCCACTGTCCCAGAGTGTGAAAGGACAGTGTGTGACCCACTGTCCCAGAGTGTGAAAGGACAGTGTGCGACCCACTGTCCCAGAGTGTGAAAGGACAGTGTGTGGCCCACTGTCCCAGTGTGTAAAAGGACAGTTTGATCCCACTGTCCCAGAGTGTGAAAGGACAGTGTGTGACCCACTGTGCCAGAGTGTGAAAGGATAGTGTGGGGCCCACTGTGCCAGAGTGTGAAAGGACAGTGTGGGGCCCACTGTCCCAGACCGTGAAAGAACAGTGTGTGACCCACTGTCCCAGAGTGTGAAAGGACAGTGTGTGACCCACTGTCCCAGAGTGTGAAAGGACAGTGTGTGACTCACTGTCCCAGAGTGTGAAAGGACAGAGTGTGACCCACTGTCCCAGAGTGTGAAAGGACAGTGTGTGACCCACTGTACCAGACTGTGAAAGGACAGCGTGTGACCCACAGTCACAGAGTGTGAAAGGACAGTGAGTGACCCACTGTCCCAGAGTGTGAAAGGACAGTGTGTGACCCAGTGTCCCAGAGTGTGAAAGGAGAGTGTGTGAAACTGTCCCAGAGTGTGAAAGGACAGTGTGTGACACTGTCCCAGAGTGTGAATGGATAGTGTGTGACCCACTGTCCTAGAGTGTGGACAGTGTGTGACCCACTGTCCCAGAGTGTGAAAGGACAGTGTGTGACCCACTGTCCCAGAGTGGGAAAGGACAGTGTTTGACCCACTGTCCCAGAGTGTGAAAGGACAGTGTGTGACCCACTGTCCCAGAGTGTGAAAGGACAGTGTGTGACCCTACTGTCCCAGAGTGTGAATGGACAGTGTGTGACCAACTGTCCCAGAGTGTGAAAGGACAGTGTGTGATGCTCTGTCCCAGAGTGTGAAAGGACAGTGTGTGACCCAATGTCCCAGAGTGTGAAAGGACAGTGTGTGACCCACTGTCCCAGAGTGTGAAAGGACAGTGTGCGACCCACTGTCCCAGAGTGTGAAAGGAAAGTGTGTGATCCAGTGTCCCAGAGTGTGAAAGGACAGTGTGGGACCCACTGTCCCAGAGTGTGGACAGTGTGTGACCCACATTCCCAGAGTGTGAAAGGAGAGTGTGTGACACTGTGCCTGAGTGTGAAAGGACAGTGGGTGTGACCCACTGTCCCAGAGTGTGGACAGTGGGTGACCAACTGTCACAGAGTATGAAAGGACAGTGTGTGAACCATTGTCCCAGAGTGTAAACGGACAGTGTGTGACCCACTGTCCCAGAGTGTGAAAGGACAGTGTGTGACCCACTGTCCCAGAGTGTGAAAGGACAGTTTGTGGCCGACTGTCCCAGAGTGTGAAAGGACAGTGTGTGACCCACTGTCCCACAGTGTGAGAGGACAGTGCGTGAACCAGTGTCCCAGAGTGTGAAAGGACAGTGTGTGACCCACTGTCCCACAGTGTGAAAGGACAGTGCGTGACCCAGTGTCCCAGAGTGTGAAAGGACAGTGTGTGACCCACTGTCCCAGAGTGTGAAAGGACAGTGTGTGACCCACTGTCCCACAGTGTGAGAGGACAGCGTGTGACACTGTCCCAGAGTGTGAAAGGACAGTGTGTGACCCACTGTCCCAGAGTGTGAAAGGACAGTGCGTGACCCAGTGTCCCAGAGTGTGAAAGGACAGTGTGTGACCCACTGTCCCAGAGTGTGAAAGGACAGTGTGTGACCCACTGTCCCAGAGTGTGAAAGGACAGTGTGTGACCCAGTGTCCCAGAGTGTGAAAGGACAGTGTGTGACGCACTGTCCCAGAGTGTGAAAGGACAGTGTGTGACCCACTGTCCCAGAATGTGAAAGGACAGTGTGTGACCCACTGTCCCGGCGTGTGAAAGGACAGTGTGTGACCCACTGTCCCAGAGTGTGAAAGGACAGTGTGTGTCCCACTGACCCGGAGTATGAAAGGTCAGTGTGTGACGCACTGTCCCAGAGTGTGAAAGGACAGTGTGTGACCCACTGTCCCAGAATGTGAAAGGACAGTGTGTGACCCTCTGTCCCAGAGTGTGAAAGGAGTGTGTGTGTCACACTGTCCAAGTGTGTGAAAGGTCAGTGTGTGACGCACTGTCCCAGAGTGTGAAAGGACAGTGTGTGACCCACTGTCCCAGAGTGTGAAAGGTCAGTGTGTGACGCACTGTCCCAGAATGTGAAAGGAGTGTGTGTGTCGCACTGTCCCAGAGTGTGAAAGGACAGTGTGTGACCAACTGTCCCAGAGTGTGAAAGGACAGTGTGTGACCCACTGTCCCAGTGTGTGAAAGGACAGTGTGTGTCCCACTGTCCCAGAGTGTGAAAGGACAGTGTGTGACCCACTGTCCCAGAGTGTGAAAGGACAGTGTGTGACCCACTGTCCCAGAGTGTGAAAGGACAGTGTGTGTCACACTGTCCCAGAGTGTGAAAGGACAGTGTGTGACCCACTGTCCCAGAGTGTGAAAGGACAGTGTGGGGCCAACTACCTCAGAGTGTGAAAGGACAGTGTGTGACCCACTGTCCCAGAGTGTGAAAGGACAGTGTGTGACACACTGTCCCAGAGTGTGAAAGGACAGTGTGGGGCCAACTACCTCAGAGTGTGAAAGGGCAGTGTGTGACCCACTGTCCCAGAGTGTGAAAGGACAGTGTGTGACCCAGTGTCCCAGAGTTTGAAAGGACAGTGTGTGGCCCAGTGTCCCAGAGTGTGAAAGGACAGTGTGTGACCCACTATCCCAGAGTGTGAAAGGACAGTGTGTGACCCACTGTCCCAGAGTGTGAAAGGACAGTGTGTGACCCACTGTCCCAGAGTGTGAAAGGACAGTGTGCGACCCACTGTCCCAGACTGTGAAAGGACAGTGTGTGACCCACTGTCCCAGTGTGTAAAAGGACAGTTTGATCCCACTGTCCCAGAGTGTGAAAGGACAGTGTGTGACCCACTGCGCCAGAGTGTGAAAGGATAGTGTGGGGCCCACTGTGCCAGAGTGTGAAAGGACAGTGTGGGGCCCACTGTCCCAGACCGTGAAAGAACAGTGTGTGACCCACTGTCCCAGAGTGTGAAAGGACAGTGTGTGACCCACTGTCCCAGAGTGTGAAAGAACAGTGTGTGACCCACTGTCCCAGAGTGTGAAAGGACAGTGTGTGACCCACTGTCCCAGAGTGTGAAAGGACAGTGTGGGGCCCACTGTCCCAGACCGTGAAAGAACAGTGTGTGACCCACTGTCCCAGAGCGTGAAAGGACAGAGTGTGACCCACTGTCCCAGAGTGTGAAAGGACAGTGTGTGACCCACTGTACCAGACTGTGAAAGGACAGCGTGTGACCCACAGTCACAGAGTGTGAAAGGACAGTGTGTGACCCACTGTCCCAGAGTGTGAAAGGACAGTGTGTGACCCAGTGTCCCAGAGTGCGAAAGGACAGTGTGTGACCCACTGTCCCAGAGTGTGAAAGGACAGTGTGTGACCCACTGTCCCAGAGTGTGAAAGGACAGTGTGTGACCCACTTACCCAGAGCGGGAAAGGACAGTGTGTGACCTACTGTCCCAGAGTGTGAATGGACAGTGTGTCACCCACTGTCCCAGAGTGTGAAAGGACAGTGTGTGATGCTCTGTCCCAGAGTGTGAAAGGACAGTGTGTGACCCAACGTCCCAGAGTGTGAAAGGACAGTGTGTGACCCACTGTCCCAGAGTGTGAAAGGACAGTGTGTGACCCACTGTCCCAGAGTGTGAAAGGACAGTGTGTGATCCAGTGTCCCAGAGTGTGAAAGGACAGTGTGGGACCCACTGTCCCAGAGTGTGGACAGTGTGTGACCCACATTCCCAGAGTGTGAAAGGAGAGTGTGTGACACTGTGCCTGAGTGTGAAAGGACAGTGGGTGTGACCCACTGTCCCAGAGTGTGGACAGTGGGTGACCAACTGTCACAGAGTATGAAAGGACAGTGTGTGAACCATTGTCCCAGAGTGTAAACGGACAGTTTGTGACCCACTGTCCCAGAGTGTGAAAGGACAGTGTGTGACCCACTGTCCCAGAGTGTGAAAGGACAGTGTGTGATCCAGTGTCCCAGAGTGTGAAAGGACAGTGTGGGACCCACTGTCCCAGAGTGTGGACAGTGTGTGACCCACATTCCCAGAGTGTGAAAGGAGAGTGTGTGACACTGTGCCTGAGTGTGAAAGGACAGTGGGTGTGACCCACTGTCCCAGAGTGTGAGAGGACAGTGCGTGAACCAGTGTCCCAGAGTGTGAAAGGACAGTGTGTGACCCACTGTCCCACAGTGTGAAAGGACAGTGCGTGACCCAGTGTCCCAGAGTGTGAAAGGACAGTGTGTGACCCACTGTCCCAGAGTGTGAAAGGACAGTGTGTGACCCACTGTCCCACAGTGTGAGAGGACAGCGTGTGACACTGTCCCAGAGTGTGAAAGGACAGTGTGTGACCCACTGTCCCAGAGTGTGAAAGGACAGTGCGTGACCCAGTGTCCCACAGTGTGAAAGGACAGTGTGTGACCCACTGTCCCAGAGTGTGAAAGGACAGTGTGTGACCCACTGTCCCAGAGTGTGAAAGGACAGTGTGTGACCCAGTGTCCCAGAGTGTGAAAGGACAGTGTGTGACGCACTGTCCCAGAGTGTGAAGGACAGTGTGTGACCCACTGTCCCACAGTGTGAGAGGACAGTGTGTGACACTGTCCCAGAGTGTGAAAGGACAGTGTGTGACCCACTGTCCCAGACTGTGAAAGGACAGTGCGTGACCCAGTGTCCCAGAGTGTGAAAGGATCGTGTGTGACCCACTGTCCAAGAGTGTGAAAGGACAGTGTGTGACCCACTGTCCCAGAGTATGAAAGGACAGTGTGTGACCCACTGTCCCAGTGTGTGAAAGGACAGTGTGTGACAAACTGTCTCAGAGTAGTGAATGGACAGTGTGTTACCCACTGTCTAAGAGTGTGAAAGGACAGTGTGTGACCCACTGTCCCAGAGTGTGAAAGGACAGTGTGTGACCCACTGTCCCAGAGTGTGAAAGGACAGCGTGTGACCCACTGTCCCAGAGTGAGAAAGGACAGTGTGTGACCCGCTGTCCCAGAGTGTGAAAGGACAGTATCTGACCCACTGTCCCAGAGTGTAAAAGGACAGTGTGTGACCCACTGTCCCAGAGTGTGAAAGGACAGTGTGTGACCCAGTGTCCCAGAGTGTGAAAGGAGTGTGTGACCCACTGTCCCAGAGTGTGAAAGGACAGTGTGTGACCCACTGTCCAAGAGTGTGAAAGGACAGTATGTGACCACTGCACCAGAGTGCGAAAGGACAGTGGGTGACCCATTGTCCCAGAGTGTGAAAGGACAGTGTGTGACCCACTGTCCCAGAGTGTGAAAGGACACTGTGTGCCCCACTGTCCCAGAGTGTGAAAGGACAGTGTGTGACCCACTGTCCCAGAGTGTGAAAGGACAGTGTTTGACCCACTGTCCCAGAGTGTGAAAGGACAGTGTGTGACACACTGTCCCAGTGTGTGAAAGGTCAGTGTGTGACCCACTGTCCCAGAATGAGAAAGGACAGTGTGTGACCCACTGTCCCAGAGTTTGAAAGGACAGTGTGTGACACACTGTCCCAGAGTGTGAAAGGTCAGTGTGTGACCCACTGACCCAGAGTGTGAAAGGTCAGTGTGTGACCCACCGTCCCAGAATGTGAAAGGACAGTGTGTGACCCACTGTCCTAGAATGTGAAAGGACAGTGTTTGATCCACTGTCCCAGAGTGTGCACGGACAGTGTGTGACCCACTGTCCCAGAGTGTGAAAGGACAGTGTGTGGCCCAATGTCCCAGAGTGTGAAAGGACAGTGTGTGACCCACTGTCGCAGAGTGTGAAAGGACAACGTGTGACCCACTGTCCCAGAGTGAGAAAGGACAGTGTGTGACCCACTGTCCCAGAGTGTGAAGGGACAGTATGTGACCCACTGTCCCAGAGTGTGAAAGGACAGTATGTGACCCACTGTACCAGAGTGCGAAAGGACAGTGTGTGACCCACTGTACCAGAGTGTGAAAGGCCAGTGTGTGACCCACTGTCCCAGAATGTGAAAGGACAGTGTGTGACCCAGTGTCCCAGAGTGTGAAAGGACAGTGTGTGACCCACTGTCCCAGAGTGTGAAAGGACAGTGTGTGACCCACTGTCCCAGAGTGTGGAAGGACAGTGTGTGACCCACTGTCCCAGAGTGTGAAAGGACAGTGGGTGACCCACTGTCCCAGATTGTGAAAGGACAGTGTGTGACCCACTGTCCCAGAGTGTGAAAGGTCAGTGTGTGACCCACTGTCCCAGAATGAGAAAGGACAGTGTGTGACCCAGTGTCCCAGAGTGTGAAAGGAAAGTGTGTGACCCACTGTCCCAGAGTGTGAAAGGTCAGTGTGTGACCCACTGACCCAGAGTGTGTAAGGTCAGTGTGTGACCCACTGTCCCAGAGTGTGAAAGGACAGTGTGAGATCCACTGTCCCAGAGTGTGAACGGACAGTGTGTGTCCCACTGTCCCAGAGTGTGAAAGGACAGTGTGTGGCCCAATGTCCCAGAGTGTGAAAGGATAGTGTGTGACCTCCTGTCCCAGAGTGTGAAAGGACAGTGTGTGACCTCCTGTCCCAGAGTGTGAAAGAATAGTGTGTGGCCTCCTGTCCCACAGTGTGAAAGGACAGTGTGTGACCCACTGTCCTAGAGTGTGAAAGGACAGTGTGTGGCGCACTGTCCCAGAGTTTGAAAGGACAGTGTGTGACCTCCTATCCCACAGCGTGAAAGGACAGTGTGTGGCCCACTGTCCCATAGTATGAAATGACAGTCTGTGACGCACTGTCCCAGAGTGTGAAAGGACAGTGTGTGTCCCACTGTCCCAGAGTGTGAAAGGACAGTGTGTGACCCATTGTCACAGAGTGTGAAAGGACAGTGTGGGGCCAACTACCTCAGAGTGTGAAAGGACAGTTTGTAACCCAGTGTCCCAGAGTTTGAAAGGACAGTGTGTGGCCCAGTATCCCAGAGTGTGAAAGGACAGTGTGTGACCCACTGTCCCAGAGTGTGAAAGGACAGTGTGTGACCCACTGTCCCAGAGTGCGAAAGGACAGTGTGTGGCCCACTGTCCCAGAGTGAGAAAGGACAGCGTGTGACCCACTGTCCCAGAGTGTGAAAGGACAGTGTGTGACCCACTATCCCAGAGTGTGAAAGGACAGTGTGTGACCCACTGTCCCAGAGTGTGAAAGGACAGTGTGTGACCCACTGTCCCAGAGTGTGAAAGGACAGTGTGCGGCCCACTGTCCCAGAGTGTGAAAGGACAGTGTGTGACCCACTGTCCCAGTGTGTGAAATGACAGTGTGATCCCACTGTCCCAGAGTGTGAAATTACAGTGTGTGACCCACTGTGCCAGAGTGTGAAAGGACAGTGTGGGGCCCACTGTCCCAGACCATGAAAGAACAGTGTGTGACGCACTGTCCCAGAGTGTGAAAGGACAGTGTGTGACCCACTGTCCCAGAGTGTGAAAGGACAGTGTGTGACTCACTGTCCCAGAGTGTGAAAGGACAGTGTGTGACCCACTGTCCCAAAGTGTGAAAGGACAGTGTGCGGCCCACTGTCCCAGAGTGTGAAAGGACAGTGTGTGACCCACTGTGCCAGAGTGTGAAAGGACAGTGTGGGGCCCACTGTCCCAGACCATGAAAGAACAGTGTGTGACCCACTGTCCCAGAGTGTGAAAGGACAGTGTGTGACCCACTGTCTCAGAGTGTGAAAGGACAGTGTGTGACTCACTGTCCCAGAGTGTGAAAGGACAGTGTGTGACCCACTGTCCCAGAGTGTGAAAGGACAGTGTGTGACTCACTGTCCCAGAGTGTGAAAGGACAGTGTGTGACCCGCTGTCCCAGAGTGTGAAAGGACAGTGTGTGACCCACTGTACCAGACTGTGAAAGGACAGCGTGTGACCCACAGTCCTAGAGTGTGAAAGGACAGTGTGTGACCCAGTGTCAAGTGTGAAAGGAGAGTGTGGGGCCCACTCTCCCAAAGTGTGAAAGGACAGTGTGTGAACCACTGTCCCAGAGTGTGAAACGACAGTGTGTGAAACTGTCGCAGAGTGTGAAACGATAGTGTGTGACCCACTGTCCTAGAGTGTGGACAGTGTGTGACCCACTGTCCCAGAGTGTGAAAGGACAGTGTGTGACCCACTGTCCCAGAGTGTGAAAGGACAGTGTGTGTCCCACTGTCCCAGAGTGTGAAAGGACAGTGTGTGACCCACTGTCACAGAGTGTGAAAGGACAGTGTGGGGCCAACTACCTCAGAGTGTGAAAGGACAGTTTGTGACCCAGTGTCCCAGAGTTTGAAAGGACAGTGTGTGGCCCAGTGTCCCAGAGTGTGAAAGGACAGTGTGTGACCCACTGTCCCAGAGTGTGAAAGGACAGTGTGTGACCCACTGTCCCAGAGTGCGAAAGGACAGTGTGTGGCCCACTGTCCCAGAGTGAGAAAGGACAGCATGTGACCCACTGTCCCAGAGTGTGAAAGGACAGCGTGTGACCCACTATCCCAGAGTGTGAAAGGACAGTGTGTGACCCACTGTCCCAGAGTGTGAAAGGACAGTGTGTGACCCACTGTCGCAGAGTGTGAAAGGACAGTGTGTGACCCACTGTCCCAGAGTGTGAAAGGACAGTGTGTGACCCACTGTCCCAGTGTGTGAAAGGACAGTGTGATCCCACTGTCCCAGAGTGTGAAATGACAGTGTGTGACCCACTGTGCCAGAGTGTGAAAGGACAGTGTGGGGCCCACTGTCCCAGACCATGAAAGAACAGTGTGTGACCCACTGTCCCATAGTGTGAAAGGACAGTGTGTGACCCACTGTCCCAGAGTGTGAAAGGACAGTGTGTGACTCACTGTCCCAGAGTGTGAAAGGACAGTGTGTGACCCGCTGTCCCAGAGTGTGAAAGGACAGTGTGTGACCCACTGTACCAGACTGTGAAAGGACAGCGTGTGACCCACAGTCCTAGAGTGTGAAAGGACAGTGTGTGACCCAGTGTCAAGTGTGAAAGGAACGTGTGGGGCCCACTCTCCCAAAGTGTGAAAGGACAGTGTGTGAACCACTGTCCCAGAGTGTGAAACGACAGTGTGTGAAACTGTCGCAGAGTGGGAAACGATAGTGTGTGACCCACTGTCCTAGAGTGTGGACAGTGTGTGACCCACTGTCCCAGAGTGTGAAAGGACAGTGTGTGACCAACTGTCCCAGAGTGGGAAAGGACAGTGTTTGACCCACTGTCCCAGAGTGTGAAAGGACAGTGTGTGACCCACTGTCCCAGAGTGTGAAAGGACAGTGTGTGACCTACTGTCCCAGAGTGTGAATGGACAGTGTGTGACCCACTGTCCCAGAGTGTGAAAGGACAGTGTGTGATGCTCTGTCCCAAAGTGTGAAAGGACAGTGTGTGACCCACTGTCCCAGAGTGTGAAAGGACAGTGTGTGACCCACTGTCCCAGAGTGTGAAAGGACAGTGTGTGACCCACTGTCCCAGAGTGTGAAAGGACAGTGTGTGATCCACTGTCCCAGAGTGTGAAAGGACAGTGTGGGACCCACTGTCCCAGAGTGTGGACAGTGTGTGACCCACATTCCCAGAGTGTGAAAGGAGAGTGTGTGACACTGTGCCAGAGTGTGAAAGGTCAGTGTGTGACCCACTGTCCCAGAATGAGAAAGGACAGTGTGTGACCCACTGTCCCAGAGTGTGAAAGGACAGTGTGTGACCCACTGTCCCAGAGTGTGAAAGGTCAGTGTGTGACCCACTGACCCAGAGTGTGTAAGGTCAGTGTGTGACCCACTGTCCCAGAGTGTGAAAGGACAGTGTGTGATCCACTGTCCCAGAGTGTGAACGGACAGTGTGTGTCCCACTGTCCCAGAGTGTGAAAGGACAGTGTGTGGCCCAATGTCCCAGAGTGTGAAAGGATAGTGTGTGACCTCCTGTCCCAGAGTGTGAAAGGACAGTGTGTGACCTCCTGTCCCAGAGTGTGAAAGAATAGTGTGTGGCCTCCTGTCCCACAGTGTGAAAGGACAGTGTGTGACCCACTGTCCTAGAGTGTGAAAGGACAGTGTGTGTCGCACTCTCCCAGAGTTTGAAAGGACAGTGTGTGACCTCCTATCCCACAGCGTGAAAGGACAGTGTGTGGCCCACTGTCCCACAGTATGAAATGACAGTCTGTGACGCACTGTCCCAGAGTGTGAAAGGACAGTGTATGACCCACTGTCCCGGAGTGCGAAAGGACAGTGTGTGACGCACTGTCCCAGAGTGTGAAAGGACAGTGTGTGACCCACTGTCCCAGAGTGTGAAAGGTCAGTGTGTGACGCACTGTCCCAGAGTGTGAATGGAGTGTGAGTGTCGCACTGTCACAGAGTGTGAAAGGACAGTGTGTGACCCACTGTCCCAGAGTGTGAAAGAACAGTGTGTGAGTTACTGTCCCAGAGTGTGAAAGGACAGTGTGTATCCCAATGTCCCAGCGTGTGAAAGGACAGTGTGTGTCCCACTGTCCCAGAGTGTGAAAGGACAGTGTGTGTCCCACTGTCCCATAGTGTGAAAGGACAGTGTGTGACCCAGTGTCACTGAGTGTGAAAGGACAGTGTGGGGCCAACTACCTCAGAGTGTGAAAGGACAGTTTGTGACCCAGTGTCCCAGAGTTTGAAAGGACAGTGTGTGGCCCAGTGTCCCAGAGTGTGAAAGGACAGTGTGTGACCCACTATCCCAGAGTGTGAAAGGACAGTGTGTGACCCACTGTCCCAGAGTGTGAAAGGACAGTGTGTGACCCACTGTCCCAGAGTGTGAAAGGACAGTGTGCGACCCACTGTCCCAGAGTGTGAAAGGACAGTGTGTGACCCACTGTCCCAGTGTGTGAAATGACAGTGTGATCCCACTGTCCCAGAGTGTGAAATGACAGTGTGTGACCCACTGTGCCAGAGTGTGAAAGGACAGTGTGGGGCCCACTGTCCCAGACCATGAAAGAACAGTGTGTGACCCACTGTCCCAGAGTGTGAAAGGACAGTGTGTGACCCACTGTCCCAGAGTGTGAAAGGACAGTGTGTGACTCACTGTCCCAGAGTGTGAAAGGACAGTGTGTGACCCGCTGTCCCAGAGTGTGAAAGGACAGTGTGTGACCCACTGTACCAGACTGTGAAAGGACAGCGTGTGACCCACAGTCCTAGAGTGTGAAAGGACAGTGTGTGACCCAGTGTCAAGTGTGAAAGGACAGTGTGTGACCCACTGTCCCAGAGTGTGAAACGACAGTGTGTGAAACTATCGCAGAGTGTGAAACGATAGTGTGTGACCCACTGTCCTAGAGTGTGGACAGTGTGTGACCCACTGTCCCAGAGTGTGAAAGGACAGTGTGTGACCCACTGTCCCAGAGTGTGAAAGGACAGTGTGTGTCCCACTGTCCCAGAGTGTGAAAGGACAGTGTGTGACCCACTATCCCAGAGTGTGAAAGGACAGTGTGTGTCCCACTGTCCCAAAGTGTGAAAGGACAGTGTGTGTCCCACTGTCCCAGAGTGTGAAAGGACAGTGTGTGACCCACTGTCCCAGAGTGTGAAAGGACAGTGTGTGTCCCACTGTCCCAGAGTGTGAAAGGACAGTGTGTGTCCCACTGTCCCAGAGTGTGAAAGGACAGTGTGTGTCCCACTGTCCCAGAGTGTGAAAGGACAGTGTGTGACCCACTGTCCCAGAGTGTGAAAGGACAGTGTGTGACCCACTATCCCAGAGTGTGAAAGGACAGTGTGTGTCCCACTGTCCCAGAGTGTGAAAGGACAGTGTGTGTCCCACTGTCCCAGAGTGTGAAAGGACAGTGTGTGACCCACTGTCCCAGAGTGTGAAAGGACAGTGTGTGTCCCACTGTCCCAAAGTGTGAAAGGACACTGTGTGACCCACTGTCCCAGAGTGTGAAAGGACAGTGTGTGACCCACTGTCCCAGAGTGTGAAAGGACAGTGTGTGACCCACTGTCCCAGAGTGTGAAAGGACAGTGTGCGACCCTCTGTCCCAGAGTGTGAAAGGACAGTGTGTGACCCACTGTCCCAGTGTGTGAAATGACAGTGTGATCCCACTGTCCCAGAGTGTGAAATGACAGTGTGTGACCCACTGTGCCAGAGTGTGAAAGGACAGTGTGGGGCCCACTGTCCCAGACCATGAAAGGACAGTGTGTGACCCACTGTCCCAGAGTGTGAAAGGACAGTGTGTGACCCACTGTCCCAGAGTGTGAAAGGACAGTGTGTGTCCCACTGTCCCATAGTGTGAAAGGACAGTGTGTGACCCAATGTCCCAGAGTGTGAAAGGACAGTGTGTGACCCACTGTCCCAGAGTGTAAAAGGACAGTGTGTGACCCACTGTCCCAGAGTGTGAAAGGACAGTGTGTGACCCACTGTCCCAGAGTGTGAAAGCACAGTGTGTGACTCACTGTCCCAGAGTGTGAAAGGACAGTGTGTGACCCGCTGTCCCAGAGTGTGAAAGGACAGCTTGTGACCCACAGCCCTAAGTGTGAAAGGACAGTGTGTGACCCAGTGTCAAGTGTGAAAGGAGAGTGTGGGGCCCACTCTCCCAAAGTGTGAAAGGACAGTGTGTGAACCACTGTCCCAGAGTGTGAAAGGACAGCGTGTGACCCACAGCCCTAAGTGTGAAAGGACAGTGTGTGACCCAGTGTCAAGTGTGAAAGGAGAGTGTGGGGCCCACTCTCCCAAAGTGTGAAAGGACAGTGTGTGAACCACAGTCCCAGAGTGTGAAACGACAGTGTGTGAAACTGTCGCAGAGTGTGAAACGATAGTGTGTGACCCACTGTCCTAGAGTGTGGACAGTGTGTGACCCACTGTCCCAGAGTGTGAAAGGACAGTGTGTGACCCACTGTCCCAGAGTGTGAAAGGACAGTGTGTGTCCCACTGTCCCAGAGTGTGAAAGGACAGTGTGTGACCCACTGTCACAGAGTGTGAAAGGACAGTGTATGACCCACTGTCCCAGAGTGTGAAAGGACAGTGTGTGACCCACTGTCCCAGAGTGTGAAAGGACAGTGTGTGATCCACTGTCCCAGAGTGTGAAAGGACAGTGTGGGACCCACTGTCCCAGAGTGTGGACAGTGTGTGACCCACATTCCCAGAGTGTGAAAGGAGAGTGTGTGACACTGTGCCAGAGTGTGAAAGGTCAGTGTGTGACCCACTGTCCCAGAATGAGAAAGGACAGTGTGTGACCCACTGTCCCAGAGTGTGAAAGGACAGTGTGTGACCCACTGACCCAGAGTGTGTAAGGTCAGTGTGTGACCCACTGTCCCAGAGTGTGAAAGGACAGTGTGTGATCCACTGTCCCAGAGTGTGAACGGACAGTGTGTGTCCCACTGTCCCAGAGTGTGAAAGGACAGTGTGTGGCCCAATGTCCCAGAGTGTGAAAGGATAGTGTGTGACCTCCTGTCCCAGAGTGTGAAAGGACAGTGTGTGACCTCCTGTCCCAGAGTGTGAAAGAATAGTGTGTGGCCTCCTGTCCCACAGTGTGAAAGGACAGTGTGTGACCCACTGTCCTAGAGTGTGAAAGGACAGTGTGTGTCGCACTGTCCCAGAGTTTGAAAGGACAGTGTGTGACCTCATATCCCACAGCGTGAAAGGACAGTGTGTGGCCCACTGTCCCAGAGTATGAAATGACAGTCTGTGACGCACTGTCCCAGAGTGTGAAAGGACAGTGTATGACCCACTGTCCCGGAGTGCGAAAGGACAGTGTGTGACGCACTGTCCCAGAGTGTGAAAGGACAGTGTGTGACCCACTGTCCCAGAGTGTGAAAGGTCAGTGTGTGACGCACTGTCCCAGAGTGTGAATGTAGTGTGAGTGTCGCACTGTCACAGAGTGTGAAAGGACAGTGTGTGACCCACTGTCCCAGAGTGTGAAAGAACAGTGTGTGAGTTACTGTCCCAGAGTGTGAAAGGACAGTGTGTGTCCCAATGTCCCAGAGTGTGAAAGGACAGTGTGTGTCCCACTGTCCCAGAGTGTGAAAGGACAGTGTGTGACCCACTGTCCCAGAGTGTGAAAGGACAGTGTGTGACCCACTGTCCCAGAGTGTGAAAGGACAGTGTGTGTCCCACTGTCCCAGAGTGTGAAAGGACAGTGTGTGACCCACTGTCAGAGAGTGTGAAAGGACAGTGTGGGGCCAAATACCTCAGAGTGTGAAAGGACAGTTTGTGACCCAGTGTCCCAGAGTTTGAAAGGACAGTGTGTGGCCCAGTGTCCCAGAGTGTGAAAGGACAGTGTGTGACCCACTGTCCCAGAGTGTGAAAGGACAGTGTGTGACCCACTGTCCAAGAGTGCGAAACGACAGTGTGTGGCCCACTGTCCCAGAGTGAGAAAGGACAGCGTGTGACCCACTGTCCCAGAGTGTGAAAGGACAGTGTGTGACCCACTATCCCAGAGTGTGAAAGGACAGTGTGTGACCCACTGTCCCAGAGTGTGAAAGGACAGTGTGTGACCCACTGTCCCACAGTGTGAAAGGACAGTGTGCGACCCACTGTCCCAGAGTGTGAAAGGACAGTGTGTGACCCACTGTCCCAGTGTGTGAAATGACAGTGTGATCCCACTGTCCCAGAGTGTGAAATGACAGTGTGTGACCCACTGTGCCAGAGTGTGAAAGGACAGTGTGGGGCCCACTGTCCCAGACCATTAAAGAACAGTGTGTGACCCACTGTCCCAGAGTGTGAAAGGACAGTGTGTGACCCACTGTCCCAGAGTGTGAAAGGACAGTGTGTGACTCACTGTCCCAGAGTGTGAAAGGACAGTGTGTGACCCGCTGTCCCAGAGTGTGAAAGGACAGTGTGTGACCCACTGTACCAGACTGTGAAAGGACAGCGTGTGACCCACAGTCCTAGAGTGTGAAAGGACAGTGTGCGACCCACTGTCCCAGAGTGTGAAAGGACAGTGTGTGACCCAGTGTCAAGTGTGAAAGGAGAGTGTGGGGCCCACTCTCCCAAAGTGTGAAAGGACAGTGTGTGAACCACTGTCCCAGAGTGTGAAACGACAGTGTGTGAAACTATCGCAGAGTGTGAAACGATAGTGTGTGACCCACTGTCCTAGAGTGTGGACAGTGTGTGACCCACTGTCCCAGAGTGTGAAAGGACAGTGTGTGACCCACTGTCCCAGAGTGTGAAAGGACAGTGTGTGTCCCACTGTCCCATAGTGTGAATGGACAGTGTGTGACCCACTATCCCTGAGTGTGAAAGGACAGTGTGTGACCCACTGTCCCAGAGTGTGAAAGGACAGTGTGTGACCCACTGTCCCAGAGTGTGAAAGGACAGTGTGCGACCCAGTGTCCCAGAGTGTGAAAGGACAGTGTGTGACCCAGTGTCAAGTGTGAAAGGAGAGTGTGGGGCCCACTCTCCCAAAGTGTGAAAGGACAGTGTGTGAACCACTGTCCCAGAGTGTGAAACGACAGTGTGTGAAACTGTCGCAGAGTGTGAAACGATAGTGTGTGACCCACTGTCCTAGAGTGTGGACAGTGTGTGACCCACTGTCCCAGAGTGTGAAAGGACAGTGTGTGACCAACTGTCCCAGAGTGGGAAAGGACAGTGTTTGACCCACTGTCCCAGAGTGTGAAAGGACAGTGTGTGACCCACTGTCCCAGAGTGTGAAAGGACAGTGTGTGACCTACTGTCCCAGAGTGTGAATGGACAGTGTGTGACCCACTGTCCCAGAGTGTGAAAGGACAGTGTGTGATGCTCTGTCCCAAAGTGTGAAAGGACAGTGTGTGACCCACTGTCCCAGAGTGTGAAAGGACAGTGTGTGACCCACTGTCCCAGAGTGTGAAAGGACAGTGTGTGACCCACTGTCCCAGAGTGTGAAAGGACAGTGTGTGATCCACTGTCCCAGAGTGTGAAAGGACAGTGTGGGACCCACTGTCCCAGAGTGTGGACAGTGTGTGACCCACATTCCCAGAGTGTGAAAGGAGAGTGTGTGACACTGTGCCAGAGTGTGAAAGGTCAGTGTGTGACCCACTGTCCCAGAATGAGAAAGGACAGTGTGTGACCCACTGTCCCAGAGTGTGAAAGGACAGTGTGTGACCCACTGTCCCAGAGTGTGAAAGGTCAGTGTGTGACCCACTGACCCAGAGTGTGTAAGGTCAGTGTGTGACCCACTGTCCCAGAGTGTGAAAGGACAGTGTGTGATCCACTGTCCCAGAGTGTGAATGGACATTGTGTGTCCCACTGTCCCAGAGTGTGAAAGGACAGTGTGTGGCCCAATGTCCCAGAGTGTGAAAGGATAGTGTGTGACCTCCTGTCCCAGAGTGTGAAAGGACAGTGTGTGACCTCCTGTCCCAGAGTGTGAAAGAATAGTGTGTGGCCTCCTGTCCCACAGTGTGAAAGGACAGTGTGTGACCCACTGTCCTAGAGTGTGAAAGGACAGTGTGTGTCGCACTGTCCCAGAGTTTGAAAGGACAGTGTGTGACCTCCTATCCCACAGCGTGAAAGGACAGTGTGTGGCCCACTGTCCCAGAGTATGAAATGACAGTCTGTGACGCACAGTCCCAGAGTGTGAAAGGACAGTGTATGACCCACTGTCCCGGAGTGCGAAAGGACAGTGTGTGACGCACTGTCCCAGAGTGTGAAAGGACAGTGTGTGACCCACTGTCCCAGAGTGTGAAAGGTCAGTGTGTGACGCACTGTCCCAGAGTGTGAATGGAGTGTGAGTGTCGCACTGTCACAGAGTGTGAAAGGACAGTGTGTGACCCACTGTCCCAGAGTGTGAAAGGACAGTGTGTGAGTTACTGTCCCAGAGTGTGAAAGGACAGTGTGTGTCCCAATGTCCCAGAGTGTGAAAGGACAGTGTGTGTCCCACTGTCCCAGAGTGTGAAAGGACAGTGTGTGACCCACTGTCCCAGACTGTGAAAGGACAGTGTGTGACCCACTGTCCCAGAGTGTGAAAGGACAGTGTGTGTCCCACTGTCCCAGAGTGTGAAAGGACAGTGTGTGACGCACTGTCACAGAGTGTGAAAGGACAGTGTGGGGCCAACCACCTCAGAGTGTGAAAGGACAGTTTGTGACCCAGTGTCCCAGAGTTTGAAAGGACAGTGTGTGGCCCAGTGTCCCAGCGTGTGAAAGGACAGTGTGTGACCCACTGTCCCAGAGTGTGAAAGGACAGTGTGTGACCCACTGTCCAAGAGTGCGAAAGGACAGTGTGTGGCCCACTGTCCCAGAGTGAGAAAGGACAGCGTGTGACCCACTGTCCCAGAGTGTGAAAGGACAGTGTGTGACCCATTATCCCAGAGTGTGAAAGGACAGTGTGTGACCCACTGTCCCAGAGTGTGAAAGGACAGTGTGTGACCCACTGTCCCAGAGTGTGAAAGGACAGTGTGCGACCCACTGTCCCAGAGTGTGAAAGGACAGTGTGTGACCCACTGTCCCAGTGTGTGAAATGACAGTGTGATCCCACTGTCCCAGAGTGTGAAATGACAGTGTGTGACCCACTGTGCCAGAGTGTGAAAGGACAGTGTGGGGCCCACGGTCCCAGACCATGAAAGAACAGTGTGTGACCCACTGTCCCAGAGTGTGAAAGGACAGTGTGTGACCCACTGTCCCAGAGTGTGAAAGGACAGTGTGTGACTCACTGTCCCAGAGTGTGAAAGGACAGTGTGTGACCCGCTGTCCCAGAGTGTGAAAGGACAGTGTGTGACCCACTGGACCAGACTGTGAAAGGACAGCGTGTGACCCACAGTCCTAGAGTGTGAAAGGACAGTGTGTGACCCAGTGTCAAGTGTGAAAGGAGAGTGTGGGGCCCACTCTCCCAAAGTGTGAAAGGACAGTGTGTGAACCACTGTCCCAGAGTGTGAAACGACAGTGTGTGAAACTGTCGCAGAGTGTGAAACGATAGTGTGTGACCCACTGTCCTAGAGTGTGGACAGTGTGTGACCCACTGTCCCAGAGTGTGAAAGGACAGTGTGTGACCCACTGTCCCAGAGTGTGAAAGGACAGTGTGTGTCCCACTGTCCCAGAGTGTGAAAGGACAGTGTGTGACCCACTGTCACAGAGTGTGAAAGGACAGTGTGGGGCCAACTACCTCAGAGTGTGAAAGGACAGTTTGTGACCCAGTGTCCCAGAGTTTGAAAGGACAGTGTGTGGCCCAGTGTCCGGCCCAGTGTCACAGAGTGTGAATGGACAGTGTGTGACCCACTGTCCCAGAGTGTGAAAGGACAGTGTGTGACCCACTGTCCCAGAGTGCAAAAGGACAGTGTGTGGCCCACTGTCCCAGAGTGAGAAAGGACAGCGTGTGACCCACTGTCCCAGAGTGTGAAAGGACAGTGTGTGACCCACTATCCCAGAGTGTGAAAGGACAGTGTGTGACCCACTGTCCCAGAGTGTGAAAGGACAGTGTGTGACCCACTGTCGCAGAGTGTGAAAGGACAGTGTGCGACCCACTGTCCCAGAGTGTGAAAGGACAGTGTGTGACCCACTGTCCCAGTGTGTGAAAGGACAGTGTGATCCCACTGTCCCAGAGTGTGAAATGACAGTGTGTGACCCACTGGGCCAGAGTGTGAAAGGACAGTGTGGGGCCCACTGTCCCAGACCATGAAAGAACAGTGTGTGACCCACTGTCCCAGAGTGTGAAAGGACAGTGTGTGACCCACTGTCCCAGAGTGTGAAAGGACAGTGTGTGACTCACTGTCCCAGAGTGTGAAAGGACAGTGTGTGACCCGCTGTCCCAGAGTGTGAAAGGACAGTGTGTGACCCACTGTACCAGACTGTGAAAGGACAGCGTGACCCACAGTCCTAGAGAGTGAAAGGACAGTGTGTGACCCAGTGTCAAGTGTGAAAGGAGAGTGTGGGGCCCACTCTCCCAAAGTGTGAAAGGACAGTGTGTGAACCACTGTCCCAGAGTGTGAAACGACAGTGTGTGAAACTGTCGCAGAGTGTGAAACGATAGTGTGTGACCCACTGTCCTAGAGTGTGGACAGTGTGTGACCCACTGTCCCAGAGTGTGAAAGAACAGTGTGTGACCAACTGTCCCAGAGTGGTAAAGGACAGTGTTTGACCCACTGTCCCAGAGTGTGAAAGGACAGTGTGTGACCCACTGTCCCAGAGTGTGAAAGGACAGTGTGTGACCTACTGTCCCAGAGTGTGAATGGACAGTGTGTGACCCACTGTCCCAGAGTGTGAAAGGACAGTGTGTGATGCTCTGTCCCAAAGTGTGAAAGGACAGTGTGTGACCCACTGTCCCAGAGTGTGAAAGGACAGTGTGTGACCCACTGTCCCAGAGTGTGAAAGGACAGTGTGTGACCCACTGTCCCAGAGTGTGAAAGGACAGTGTGTGATCCACTGTCCCAGAGTGTGAAAGGACAGTGTGGGACCCACTGTCCCAGAGTGTGGACAGTGTGTGACCCACTGCCCCAGAGTGTGAAAGGTCAGTGTGTGACCCACTGACCCAGAGTGTGTAAGGTCAGTGTGTGACCCACTGTCCCAGAGTGTGAAAGGACAGTGTGTGATCCACTGTCCCAGAGTGTGAATGGACAGTGTGTGTCCCACTGTCCCAGAGTGTGAAAGGACAGTGTGTGGCCCAATGTCCCAGAGTGTGAAAGGATAGTGTGTGACCTCCTGTCCCAGAGTGTGAAAGGACAGTATGTGACCTCCTGTCCCAGAGTGTGAAAGAATAGTGTGTGGCCTCCTGTCCCACAGTGTGAAAGGACAGTGTGTGACCCACTGTCCTAGAGTGTGAAAGGACAGTGTGTGTCGCACTGTCCCAGAGTTTGAAAGGACAGTGTGTGACCTCCTATCCCACAGCGTGAAAGGACAGTGTGTGGCCCACTGTCCCAGAGTATGAAATGACAGTCTGTGACGCACTGTCCCAGAGTGTGAAAGGACAGTGTATGACCCAGTGTCCCGGAGTGCGAAAGGACAGTGTGTGACGCACTGTCCCAGAGTGTGAAAGGACAGTGTGTGACCCACTGTCCCAGAGTGTGAAAGGTCAGTGTGTGACGCACTGTCCCAGAGTGTGAATGGAGTGTGAGTGTCGCACTGTCACAGAGTGTGAAAGGACAGTGTGTGACCCACTGTCCCAGAGTGTGAAAGGACAGTGTGTGAGTTACTGTCCCAGAGTGTGAAAGGACAGTGTGTGTCCCAATGTCCCAGAGTGTGAAAGGACAGTGTGTGTCCCACTGTCCCAGAGTGTGAAAGGACAGTGTGTGACCCACTGTCCCAGAGTGTGAAAGGACAGTGTGTGACCCACTGTCCCAGAGTGTGAAAGGACAGTGTGTGTCCCACTGTCCCAGAGTGTGAAAGGACAGTGTGTGACCCACTGTCACAGAGTGTGAAAGGACAGTGTGGGGCCAACCACCTCAGAGTGTGAAAGGACAGTTTGTGACCCAGTGTCCCAGAGTTTGAAAGGACAGTGTGTGGCCCAGTGTCCCAGAGTGTGAAAGGACAGTGTGTGACCCACTGTCCCAGAGTGTGAAAGGACAGTGTGTGACCCACTGTCCAAGAGTGCGAAAGGACAGTGTGTGGCCCACTGTCCCAGAGTGAGAAAGGACAGCGTGTGATCCACTGTCCCAGAGTGTGAAAGGACAGTGTGTGACCCACTATCCCAGAGTGTGAAAGGACAGTGTGTGACCCACTGTCCCAGAGTGTGAAAGGACAGTGTGTGACCCACTGTCCCAGAGTGTGAAAGGACAGTGTGCGACCCACTGTCCCAGAGTGTGAAAGGACAGTGTGTGACCCACTGTCCCAGTGTGTGAAATGACAGTGTGATCCCACTGTCCCAGAGTGTGAAATGACAGTGGGTGACCCACTGTGCCAGAGTGTGAAAGGACAGTGTGGGGCCCACTGTCCCAGACCATGAAAGAACAGTGTGTGACCCACTGTCCCAGAGTGTGAAAGGACAGTGTGTGACCCACTGTCCCAGAGTGTGAAAGGACAGTGTGTGACTCACTGTCCCAGAGTGTGAAAGGACAGTGTGTGACCCGCTGTCCCAGAGTGTGAAAGGACAGTGTGTGACCCACTGTACCAGACTGTGAAAGGACAGCGTGTGACCCACAGTCCTAGAGTGTGAAAGGACAGTGTGTGACCCAGTGTCAAGTGTGAAAGGAGAGTGTGGGGCCCACTCTCCCAAAGTGTGAAAGGACAGTGTGTGAACCACTGTCCCAGAGTGTGAAACGACAGTGTGTGAAACTATCGCAGAGTGTGAAACGATAGTGTGTGACCCACTGTCCTAGAGTGTGGACAGTGTGTGACCCACTGTCCCAGAGTGTGAAAGGACAGTGTGTGACCCACTGTCCCAGAGTGTGAAAGGACAGTGTGTGTCCCACTGTCCCAGAGTGTGAAAGGACAGTGTGTGACCCACTGTCACAGAGTGTGAAAGGACAGTGTGGGGCCCACTGTCCCAGAGTGTGAAAGGACAGTGTGCGACCCACTGTCCCAGAGTGTGAAAGGACAGTGTGTGACCCACTGTCCCAGTGTGTGAAATGACAGTGTGATCCCACTGTCCCAGAGTGTGAAATGACAGTGTGTGACCCACTGTGCCAGAGTGTGAAAGGACAGTGTGCGACCCACTGTCCCAGAGTGTGGAAGGACAGTGTGTGACCCACTGTCCCAGTGTGTGAAAGGACAGTGTGATCCCACTGTCCCAGAGTGTGAAATGACAGTGTGTGACCCACTGGGCCAGAGTGTGAAAGGACAGTGTGGGGCCCACTGTCCCAGACCATGAAAGAACAGTGTGTGACCCACTGTCCCAGAGTGTGAAAGGACAGTGTGTGACCCACTGTCCCAGAGTGTGAAAGGACAGTGTGTGACTCACTGTCCCAGAGTGTGAAAGGACAGTGTGTGACCCGCTGTCCCAGAGTGTGAAAGGACAGTGTGTGACCCACTGTACCAGACTGTGAAAGGACAGCGTGACCCACAGTCCTAGAGAGTGAAAGGACAGTGTGTGACCCACTCTCCCAAAGTGTGAAAGGACAGTGTGTGAACCACTGTCCCAGAGTGTGAAACGACAGTGTGTGAAACTGTCGCAGAGTGTGAAACGATAGTGTGTGACCCACTGTCCTAGAGTGTGGACAGTGTGTGACCCACTGTCCCAGAGTGTGAAAGAACAGTGTGTGACCAACTGTCCCAGAGTGGTAAAGGACAGTGTTTGACCCACTGTCCCAGAGTGTGAAAGGACAGTGTGTGACCCACTGTCCCAGAGTGTGAAAGGACAGTGTGTGACCTACTGTCCCAGAGTGTGAATGGACAGTGTGTGACCCACTGTCCCAGAGTGTGAAAGGACAGTGTGTGATGCTCTGTCCCAAAGTGTGAAAGGACAGTGTGTGACCCACTGTCCCAGAGTGTGAAAGGACAGTGTGTGACCCACTGTCCCAGAGTGTGAAAGGACAGTGTGTGACCCACTGTCCCAGAGTGTGAAAGGACAGTGTGTGATCCACTGTCCCAGAGTGTGAAAGGACAGTGTGGGACCCACTGTCCCAGAGTGTGGACAGTGTGTGACCCACATTCCCAGAGTGTGAAAGGAGAGTGTGTGACACTGTGCCAGAGTGTGAAAGGTCAGTGTGTGACCCACTGTCCCAGAATGAGAAAGGACAGTGTGTGACCCACTGTCCCAGAGTGTGAAAGGACAGTGTGTGACCCACTGTCCCAGAGTGTGAAAGGTCAGTGTGTGACCCACTGACCCAGAGTGTGTAAGGTCAGTGTGTGACCCACTGTCCCAGAGTGTGAAAGGACAGTGTGTGATCCACTGTCCCAGAGTGTGAATGGACAGTGTGTGTCCCACTGTCCCAGAGTGTGAAAGGACAGTGTGTGGCCCAATGTCCCAGAGTATGAAAGGATAGTGTGTGACCTCCTGTCCCAGAGTGTGAAAGGACAGTATGTGACCTCCTGTCCCAGAGTGTGAAAGAATAGTGTGTGGCCTCCTGTCCCACAGTGTGAAAGGACAGTGTGTGACCCACTGTCCTAGAGTGTGAAAGGACAGTGTGTGTCGCACTGTTCCAGAGTTTGAAAGGACAGTGTGTGACCTCCTATCCCACAGCGTGAAAGGACAGTGTGTGGCCCACTGTCCCAGAGTATGAAATGACAGTCTGTGACGCACTGTCCCAGAGTGTGAAAGGACAGTGTATGACCCACTGTCCCGGAGTGCGAAAGGACAGTGTGTGACGCACTGTCCCAGAGTGTGAAAGGACAGTGTGTGACCCACTGTCCCAGAGTGTGAAAGGTCAGTGTGTGACGCACTGTCCCAGAGTGTGAATGGAGTGTGAGTGTCGCACTGTCACCGAGTGTGAAAGGACAGTGTGTGACCCACTGTCCCAGAGTGTGAAAGGACAGTGTGTGAGTTACTGTCCCAGAGTGTGAAAGGACAGTGTGTGTCCCAATGTCCCAGAGTGTGAAAGGACAGTGTGTGTCCCACTGTCCCAGAGTGTGAAAGGACAGTGTGTGACCCACTGTCCCAGAGTGTGAAAGGACAGTGTGTGACCCACTGTCCCAGAGTGTGAAAGGACAGTGTGTGTCCCACTGTCCCAGAGTGTGAAAGGACAGTGTGTGACCCACTGTCACAGAGTGTGAAAGGACAGTGTGGGGCCAACCACCTCAGAGTGTGAAAGGACAGTTTGTGACCCAGTGTCCCAGAGTTTGAAAGGACAGTGTGTGGCCCAGTGTCCCAGAGTGTGAAAGGACAGTGTGTGACCCACTGTCCCAGAGTGTGAAAGGACAGTGTGTGACCCACTGTCCAAGAGTGCGAAAGGACAGTGTGTGGCCCACTGTCCCAGAGTGAGAAAGGACAGCGTGTGACCCACTGTCCCAGAGTGTGAAAGGACAGTGTGTGACCCACTATCCCAGAGTGTGAAAGGACAGTGTGTGACCCACTGTCCCAGAGTGTGAAAGGACAGTGTGTGACCCACTGTCCCAGAGTGTGAAAGGACAGTGTGCGACCCACTGTCCCAGAGTGTGAAAGGACAGTGTGTGACCCACTGTCCCAGTGTGTGAAATGACAGTGTGATCCCACTGTCCCAGAGTGTGAAATGACAGTGTGTGACCCACTGTGCCAGAGTGTGAAAGGACAGTGTGTGACCCACTGTCCCAGTGTGTGAAATGACAGTGTGATCCCACTGTCCCAGAGTGTGAAAGGACAGTGTGGGGCCCACTGTCCCAGTGTGTGAAATGACAGTGTGATCCCACTGTCCCAGTGTGTGAAAGGACAGTGTGTGACCCACTGTCCCAGTGTGTGAAATGACAGTGTGATCCCACTGTCCCAGAGTGTGAAAGGACAGTGTGTGACCCACTGTCCCAGTGTGTGAAATGACAGTGTGATCCCACTGTCCCAGAGTGTGAAATGACAGTGTGTGACCCACTGTGCCAGAGTGTGAAAGGACAGTGTGTGACCCACTGTCCCAGTGTGTGAAAGGACAGTGTGCGACCCACTGTCCCAGAGTGTGAAAGGACAGTGTGTGACCCACTGTCCCAGTGTGTGAAATGACAGTGTGATCCCACTGTCCCAGAGTGTGAAAGGACAGTGTGGGGCCCACTGTCCCAGACCATGAAAGAACAGTGTGTGACCCACTGTCCCAGAGTGTGAAAGGACAGTGTGTGACCCACTGTCCCAGAGTGTGAAAGGACAGTGTGTGACTCACTGTCCCAGAGTGTGAAAGGACAGTGTGTGACCCGCTGTCCCAGAGTGTGAAAGGACAGTGTGTGACCCACTGTCCCAGAGTGTGAAAGGACAGTGTGTGACTCACTGTCCCAGAGTGTGAAAGGACAGTGTGTGACTCACTGTCCCAGAGTGTGAAAGGACAGCGTGTGACCCACAGTCCTAGAGTGTGAAAGGACAGTGTGTGACCCAGTGTCAAGTGTGAAAGGAGAGTGTGGGGCCCACTCTCCCAAAGTGTGAAAGGACAGTGTGTGAACCACTGTCCCAGAGTGTGAAACGACAGTGTGTGAAACTATCGCAGAGTGTGAAACGATAGTGTGTGACCCACTGTCCTAGAGTGTGGACAGTGTGTGACCCACTGTCCCAGAGTGTGAAAGGACAGTGTGTGACCCACTGTCCCAGAGTGTGAAAGGACAGTGTGTGTCCCACTGTCCCAGAGTGTGAAAGGACAGTGTGTGACCCACTGTCCCAGAGTGTGAAAGGACAGTGTGTGACCTACTGTCCCAGAGTGTGAATGGACAGTGTGTGACCCACTGTCCCAGAGTGTGAAAGGACAGTGTGTGATGCTCTGTCCCAAAGTGTGAAAGGACAGTGTGTGACCCACTGTCCCAGAGTGTGGACAGTGTGTGGCCCACTGGCCCAGAGTGTGAAAGGACAGGGTGTGACACTGTCCCAGGGTGTGAAAGGACAGTGGGTGACCAACTGTCACAGAGTATGAAAGGACAGTGTGTGAACCACTGTCCCAGAGTGTAAACGGACAGTGTGTGACCCACTGTCCCAGAGTGTGAAAGGACAGTGTGTGGCCCACTGTCCCAGAGTGTGAAAGGACAGTGTGTGACCCACTGTCCCACAGTGTGAGAGGACAGTGCGTGAACCAGTGTCCCAGAGTGTGAAAGGACAGTGTGTGACCCAATGTCCCAGAGTGTGAAAGGACAGTGTGTGACCCACTGTCCCACAGTGTGAGAGGACAGCGTGTGACACTGTCCCAGAGTGTGAAAGGACAGTGTGTGGCCCACTGTCCCAGAGTGTGAAAGGACAGTGTGTGACCCACTGTCCCACAGTGTGAGAGGACAGTGCGTGAACCAGTGTCCCAGAGTGTGAAAGGACAGTGTGTGACCCAATGTCCCAGAGTGTGAAAGGACAGTGTGTGACCCACTGTCCCACAGTGTGAGAGGACAGCGTGTGACACTGTCCCAGAGTGTGAAAGGACAGTGTGTGACCCACTGTCCCAGAGTGTGAAAGGACAGTGTGTGTCCCACTGTCCCAGAGTGTGAAAGGACAGTGTGTGACCCACTGTCACAGAGTGTGAAAGGACAGTGTGGGGCCAACCACCTCAGAGTGTGAAAGGACAGTTTGTGACCCAGTGTCCCAGAGTTTGAAAGGACAGTGTGTGGCCCAGTGTCCCAGAGTGTGAAAGGACAGTGTGTGACCCACTGTCCCAGAGTGTGAAAGGACAGTGTGTGACCCACTGTCCAAGAGTGCGAAAGGACAGTGTGTGGCCCACTGTCCCAGAGTGAGAAAGGACAGCGTGTGATCCACTGTCCCAGAGTGTGAAAGGACAGTGTGTGACCCACTATCCCAGAGTGTGAAAGGACAGTGTGTGACCCACTGTCCCAGAGTGTGAAAGGACAGTGTGTGACCCACTGTCCCAGAGTGTGAAAGGACAGTGTGCGACCCACTGTCCCAGAGTGTGAAAGGACAGTGTGTGACCCACTGTCCCAGTGTGTGAAATGACAGTGTGATCCCACTGTCTCAGAGTGTGAAATGACAGTGTGTGACCCACTGTGCCAGAGTGTGAAAGGACAGTGTGGGGCCCACTGTCCCAGACCATGAAAGAACAGTGTGTGACCCACTGTCCCAGAGTGTGAAAGGACAGTGTGTGACCCACTGTCCCAGAGTGTGAAAGGACAGTGTGTGACTCACTGTCCCAGAGTGTGAAAGGACAGTGTGTGACCCGCTGTCCCAGAGTGTGAAAGGACAGTGTGTGACCCACTGTACCAGACTGTGAAAGGACAGCGTGTGACCCACAGTCCTAGAGTGTGAAAGGACAGTGTGTGACCCAGTGTCAAGTGTGAAAGGAGAGTGTGGGGCCCACTCTCCCAAAGTGTGAAAGGACAGTGTGTGAACCACTGTCCCAGAGTGTGAAACGACAGTGTGTGAAACTATCGCAGAGTGTGAAACGATAGTGTGTGACCCACTGTCCTAGAGTGTGGACAGTGTGTGACCCACTGTCCCAGAGTGTGAAAGGACAGTGTGTGACCCACTGTCCCAGAGTGTGAAAGGACAGTGTGTGTCCCACTGTCCCAGAGTGTGAAAGGACAGTGTGTGACCCACTGTCACAGAGTGTGAAAGGACAGTGTGGGGCCCACTGTCCCAGAGTGTGAAAGGACAGTGTGCGACCCACTGTCCCAGAGTGTGAAAGGACAGTGTGTGACCCACTGTCCCAGTGTGTGAAATGACAGTGTGATCCCACTGTCCCAGAGTGTGAAATGACAGTGTGTGACCCACTGTGCCAGAGTGTGAAAGGACAGTGTGCGACCCACTGTCCCAGAGTGTGGAAGGACAGTGTGTGACCCACTGTCCCAGTGTGTGAAAGGACAGTGTGATCCCACTGTCCCAGAGTGTGAAATGACAGTGTGTGACCCACTGGGCCAGAGTGTGAAAGGACAGTGTGGGGCCCACTGTCCCAGACCATGAAAGAACAGTGTGTGACCCACTGTCCCAGAGTGTGAAAGGACAGTGTGTGACCCACTGTCCCAGAGTGTGAAAGGACAGTGTGTGACTCACTGTCCCAGAGTGTGAAAGGACAGTGTGTGACCCGCTGTCCCAGAGTGTGAAAGGACAGTGTGTGACCCACTGTACCAGACTGTGAAAGGACAGCGTGACCCACAGTCCTAGAGAGTGAAAGGACAGTGTGTGACCCACTCTCCCAAAGTGTGAAAGGACAGTGTGTGAACCACTGTCCCAGAGTGTGAAACGACAGTGTGTGAAACTGTCGCAGAGTGTGAAACGATAGTGTGTGACCCACTGTCCTAGAGTGTGGACAGTGTGTGACCCACTGTCCCAGAGTGTGAAAGAACAGTGTGTGACCAACTGTCCCAGAGTGGTAAAGGACAGTGTTTGACCCACTGTCCCAGAGTGTGAAAGGACAGTGTGTGACCCACTGTCCCAGAGTGTGAAAGGACAGTGTGTGACCTACTGTCCCAGAGTGTGAATGGACAGTGTGTGACCCACTGTCCCAGAGTGTGAAAGGACAGTGTGTGATGCTCTGTCCCAAAGTGTGAAAGGACAGTGTGTGACCCACTGTCCCAGAGTGTGAAAGGACAGTGTGTGACCCACTGTCCCAGAGTGTGAAAGGACAGTGTGTGACCCACTGTCCCAGAGTGTGAAAGGACAGTGTGTGATCCACTGTCCCAGAGTGTGAAAGGACAGTGTGGGACCCACTGTCCCAGAGTGTGGACAGTGTGTGACCCACATTCCCAGAGTGTGAAAGGAGAGTGTGTGACACTGTGCCAGAGTGTGAAAGGTCAGTGTGTGACCCACTGTCCCAGAATGAGAAAGGACAGTGTGTGACCCACTGTCCCAGAGTGTGAAAGGACAGTGTGTGACCCACTGTCCCAGAGTGTGAAAGGTCAGTGTGTGACCCACTGACCCAGAGTGTGTAAGGTCAGTGTGTGACCCACTGTCCCAGAGTGTGAAAGGACAGTGTGTGATCCACTGTCCCAGAGTGTGAATGGACAGTGTGTGTCCCACTGTCCCAGAGTGTGAAAGGACAGTGTGTGGCCCAATGTCCCAGAGTATGAAAGGATAGTGTGTGACCTCCTGTCCCAGAGTGTGAAAGGACAGTATGTGACCTCCTGTCCCAGAGTGTGAAAGAATAGTGTGTGGCCTCCTGTCCCACAGTGTGAAAGGACAGTGTGTGACCCACTGTCCTAGAGTGTGAAAGGACAGTGTGTGTCGCACTGTTCCAGAGTTTGAAAGGACAGTGTGTGACCTCCTATCCCACAGCGTGAAAGGACAGTGTGTGGCCCACTGTCCCAGAGTATGAAATGACAGTCTGTGACGCACTGTCCCAGAGTGTGAAAGGACAGTGTATGACCCACTGTCCCGGAGTGCGAAAGGACAGTGTGTGACGCACTGTCCCAGAGTGTGAAAGGACAGTGTGTGACCCACTGTCCCAGAGTGTGAAAGGTCAGTGTGTGACGCACTGTCCCAGAGTGTGAATGGAGTGTGAGTGTCGCACTGTCACAGAGTGTGAAAGGACAGTGTGTGACCCACTGTCCCAGAGTGTGAAAGGACAGTGTGTGAGTTACTGTCCCAGAGTGTGAAAGGACAGTGTGTGTCCCAATGTCCCAGAGTGTGAAAGGACAGTGTGTGTCCCACTGTCCCAGAGTGTGAAAGGACAGTGTGTGACCCACTGTCCCAGAGTGTGAAAGGACAGTGTGTGACCCACTGTCCCAGAGTGTGAAAGGACAGTGTGTGTCCCACTGTCCCAGAGTGTGAAAGGACAGTGTGTGACCCACTGTCACAGAGTGTGAAAGGACAGTGTGGGGCCAACCACCTCAGAGTGTGAAAGGACAGTTTGTGACCCAGTGTCCCAGAGTTTGAAAGGACAGTGTGTGGCCCAGTGTCCCAGAGTGTGAAAGGACAGTGTGTGACCCACTGTCCCAGAGTGTGAAAGGACAGTGTGTGACCCACTGTCCAAGAGTGCGAAAGGACAGTGTGTGGCCCACTGTCCCAGAGTGAGAAAGGACAGCGTGTGACCCACTGTCCCAGAGTGTGAAAGGACAGTGTGTGACCCACTATCCCAGAGTGTGAAAGGACAGTGTGTGACCCACTGTCCCAGAGTGTGAAAGGACAGTGTGTGACCCACTGTCCCAGAGTGTGAAAGGACAGTGTGCGACCCACTGTCCCAGAGTGTGAAAGGACAGTGTGTGACCCACTGTCCCAGTGTGTGAAATGACAGTGTGATCCCACTGTCCCAGAGTGTGAAATGACAGTGTGTGACCCACTGTGCCAGAGTGTGAAAGGACAGTGTGTGACCCACTGTCCCAGTGTGTGAAATGACAGTGTGATCCCACTGTCCCAGAGTGTGAAAGGACAGTGTGGGGCCCACTGTCCCAGTGTGTGAAATGACAGTGTGATCCCACTGTCCCAGTGTGTGAAAGGACAGTGTGTGACCCACTGTCCCAGTGTGTGAAATGACAGTGTGATCCCACTGTCCCAGAGTGTGAAAGGACAGTGTGTGACCCACTGTCCCAGTGTGTGAAATGACAGTGTGATCCCACTGTCCCAGAGTGTGAAATGACAGTGTGTGACCCACTGTGCCAGAGTGTGAAAGGACAGTGTGTGACCCACTGTCCCAGTGTGTGAAAGGACAGTGTGCGACCCACTGTCCCAGAGTGTGAAAGGACAGTGTGTGACCCACTGTCCCAGTGTGTGAAATGACAGTGTGATCCCACTGTCCCAGAGTGTGAAAGGACAGTGTGGGGCCCACTGTCCCAGACCATGAAAGAACAGTGTGTGACCCACTGTCCCAGAGTGTGAAAGGACAGTGTGTGACCCACTGTCCCAGAGTGTGAAAGGACAGTGTGTGACTCACTGTCCCAGAGTGTGAAAGGACAGTGTGTGACCCGCTGTCCCAGAGTGTGAAAGGACAGTGTGTGACCCACTGTCCCAGAGTGTGAAAGGACAGTGTGTGACTCACTGTCCCAGAGTGTGAAAGGACAGTGTGTGACTCACTGTCCCAGAGTGTGAAAGGACAGCGTGTGACCCACAGTCCTAGAGTGTGAAAGGACAGTGTGTGACCCAGTGTCAAGTGTGAAAGGAGAGTGTGGGGCCCACTCTCCCAAAGTGTGAAAGGACAGTGTGTGAACCACTGTCCCAGAGTGTGAAACGACAGTGTGTGAAACTATCGCAGAGTGTGAAACGATAGTGTGTGACCCACTGTCCTAGAGTGTGGACAGTGTGTGACCCACTGTCCCAGAGTGTGAAAGGACAGTGTGTGACCCACTGTCCCAGAGTGTGAAAGGACAGTGTGTGTCCCACTGTCCCAGAGTGTGAAAGGACAGTGTGTGACCCACTGTCCCAGAGTGTGAAAGGACAGTGTGTGACCTACTGTCCCAGAGTGTGAATGGACAGTGTGTGACCCACTGTCCCAGAGTGTGAAAGGACAGTGTGTGATGCTCTGTCCCAAAGTGTGAAAGGACAGTGTGTGACCCACTGTCCCAGAGTGTGGACAGTGTGTGGCCCACTGGCCCAGAGTGTGAAAGGACAGGGTGTGACACTGTCCCAGGGTGTGAAAGGACAGTGGGTGACCAACTGTCACAGAGTATGAAAGGACAGTGTGTGAACCACTGTCCCAGAGTGTAAACGGACAGTGTGTGACCCACTGTCCCAGAGTGTGAAAGGACAGTGTGTGGCCCACTGTCCCAGAGTGTGAAAGGACAGTGTGTGACCCACTGTCCCACAGTGTGAGAGGACAGTGCGTGAACCAGTGTCCCAGAGTGTGAAAGGACAGTGTGTGACCCAATGTCCCAGAGTGTGAAAGGACAGTGTGTGACCCACTGTCCCACAGTGTGAGAGGACAGCGTGTGACACTGTCCCAGAGTGTGAAAGGACAGTGTGTGACCCACTGTCCCGGAGTGTGAAAGGGCAGTGCGTGACCCAGTGTCCCAGAGTGTGAAAGGACAGTGTGTGACCCACTATCCCAGAGTGTGAAAGGACAATGTGTGACCCACTGTCCCAGAGTGTGAAAGGACAGTGTGTGACGCACTGTCCCAGAGTGTGAAAGGACAATGTGTGACCCACTGTCCCACAGTGTGTGAGGACAGTGTGTGACACTGTCCCAGAGTGTGAAAGGACAGGGTGTGACCCACAGTCCCAGACTGTGAAAGGACAGTGCGTGACCCAGTGTCCCAGAGTTTGAAAGGATCGTGTGTGACCCACTGTCCCAGAGTGTGAAAGGACAGTGTGTGACCCACTGTCCCAGAGTATGAAAGGACAGTGTGTGACCCATTGTCCCAGAGTGTGAAAGGACAGTGTGTGAGACACTGTCTCAGAGTAGTGAAAGGACAGTGTGTGACCCACTGTCCAAGAGTGGGAAAGGACAGTGTGTGACCCACTGTCCCAGAGTGTGAAAGGACAGTGTGTGACCCACTGTCCCAGAGTGTGAAAGGACAGCGTGTGACCCACTGTCCCAGCGTGAGAAAGGACAGTGTGTGACCCACTGTCCCAGAGTATGAAAGGACAGTATGTGACCCACTGTCCCAGAATGTAAAAGGACAGTGTGTGACCCACTGTCCCAGAGTGTGAAAGGACAATGTGTGACCCAGTGTCCCAGAGTGTGAAAGGAGTGTGTGACCCACTGTCCCAGAGTGTGAAAGGACAGTGTGTGATGCTCTGTCCCAAAGTGTGAAAGGACAGTGTGTGACCCACTGTCCCAGAGTGTGAAAGGACAGTGTGTGACCCACTGTCCCAGAGTGTGAAAGGACAGTGTGTGACCCACTGTCCCAGAGTGTGAAAGGACAGTGTGTGATCCACTGTCCCAGAGTGTGAAAGGACAGTGTGGGACCAACTGTCCCAGAGTGTGGACAGTGTGTGACCCACATTCCCAGAGTGTGAAAGGAGAGTGTGTGACACTGTGCCAGAGTGTGAAAGGACAGTGTGTGACCCACTGTCCCAGAGTGTGGACAGTGAGTGGCCCACTGGCCCAGAGTGTGAAAGGACAGGGTGTGACACTGTCCCAGGGTGTGAAAGGACAGTGTGTGACCCACTGTCACAGAGTGTGAAAGGACAGTGGGTGACCAACTGTCACAGAGTATGAAAGGACAGTGTGTGAACCACTGTCCCAGAGTGTAAACGGACAGTGTGTGACCCACTGTCCCAGAGTGTGAAAGGACAGTGTGTGGCCCACTGTCCCAGAGTGTGAAAGGACAGTGTGTGACCCACTGTCCCACAGTGTGAGAGGACAGTGCGTGAACCAGTGTCCCAGAGTGTGAAAGGACAGTGTGTGACCCAATGTCCCAGAGTGTGAAAGGACAGTGTGTGACCCACTGTCCCACAGTGTGAGAGGACAGCGTGTGACACTGTCCCAGAGTGTGAAAGGACAGTGTGTGACCCACTGTCCCAGAGTGTGAAAGGGCAGTGCGTGACCCAGTGTCCCAGAGTGTGAAAGGACAGTGTGTGACCCGCTGTCCCAGAGTGTGAAAGGACAGGGTGTGACCCACTGTCCCAGAGTGTGAAAGGACAGTGTGTGACGCACTGTCCCAGAGTGTGAAAGGACAGTGTGTGACCCACTGTCCCACAGTGTGAGAGGACAGTGTGTGACACTGTCCCAGAGTGCGAAAGGACAGTGTGTGACCCACAGTCCCAGACTGTGAAAGGACAGTGCGTGACCCAGTGTCCCAGAGTGTGAAAGGATCGTGTGTGACCCACTGTCCCAGAGTGTGAAAGGACAGTGTGTGACCCACTGTCCCAGAGTATGAAAGGACAGTGTGTGACCCATTGTCCCAGAGTGTGAAAGGAAATTGTGTGAGACACTGTCTCAGAGTAGTGAAAGGACAGTGTGTGACCCACTGTCCAAGAGTGGGAAAGGACAGTGTGTGACCCACTGTCCCAGAGCGTGAAAGGACAGTGTGTGACCCACTGTCCCAGAGTGTGAAAGGACAGCGTGTGACCCACTGTCCCAGAGTGAGAAAGGACAGTGTGTGACCCACTGTCCCAGAGTGTGAAAGGACAGTATGTGACCCACTGTCCCAGAATGTAAAAGGACAGTGTGTGACCCACTGTCCCAGAGTGTGAAAGGACAATGTGTGACCCAGTGTCCCAGAGTGTGAAAGGAGTATGTGACCCACTGTCCCAGAGTGTGAAAGGACAGTGTGTGACCCACTGTCCAAGAGTGTGAAAGGACAGTATGTGACCCACTGTACCAGAGTGCGAAAGGACAGTGTGTGACCCACTGTCCCAGAGTGTGAAAGGACAGTGTGTGACCCACTGTCCCAGATAGTGAAAGGACAGTGTGTGACCCACTGTCCCAGAGTGTGAAAGGACAGTGTGTGACCCACTGTCCCAGAGTGTGAAAGGACACTGTGTGCCCCACTGTCCCAGAGTGTGAAAGGACAGTGTGTGACCCACTGTCCCAGAGTGTGAAAGGACAGTGTTTGACCCACTGTCCCAGAGTGTGAAAGGACAGTGTGTGACCCACTGTCCCACAGTGTGAGAGGACAGTGTGTGACACTGTCCCAGAGTGTGAAAGGACAGTGTGTGACCCACTGTCCCAGAGTGTGAAAGGACAGTGTTTGACCCACTGTCCCAGAGTGAGAAAGGACAGTGTGTGACACACTGTCCCAGAGTGTGAAAGGTCAGTGTGTGGCCCACTGTCCCAGAATGAGAAAGGACAGTGTGTCACCCACTGTCCCAGAGTGTGAAAGGACAGTGTGTGACACACTGTCCCAGAGTGTGAAAGGTCAGTGTGTGACCCACTGACCCAGAGTGTGAAAGGACAGTGTGTGACCCACTGTCCTAGAATGTGAAAGGACAGTGTGTGACCCACTGTCCTAGAATGTGAAAGGACAGTGTGTGACCCACTGTCCCAGAGTGCGAAAGGACAGTGTGTGGCCCACTGTCCCAGAGTGAGAAAGGACAGCGTGTGACCCACTGTCCCAGAGTGTGAAAGGACAGTGTGTGACCCACTATCCCAGAGTGTGAAAGGACAGTGTGTGACCCACTGTCCCAGAGTGTGAAAGGACAGTGTGTGACCCACTGTCCCAGAGTGTGAAAGGACAGTGTGCGACCCGCTGTCCCAGAGTGTGAAAGGACAGTGTGTGACCCACTGTCCCAGTGTGTGAAATGACAGTGTGTGACCCACTGTGCCAGAGTGTGAAAGGACAATGTGGGGCCCACTGTCCCAGACCATGAAAGAACAGTGTGTGACCCACTGTCCCAGAGTGTGAAAGGACAGTATGTGACCCACTGTCCCAGAGTGTGAAAGGACAGTGTGTGACTCACTGTCCCAGAGTGTGAAAGGACAGTGTGTGACCCGCTGTCCCAGAGTGTGAAAGGACAGTGTGTGACCCACTGTACCAGACTGTGAAAGGACAGCGTGTGACCCACAGTCCTAAAGTGTGAAAGGACAGTGTGTGACCCAGTGTCAAGTGTGAAAGGAGAGTGTGGGGCCCACTCTCCCAAAGTGTGAAAGGACAGTGTGTGAACCACAGTCCCAGAGTGTGAAACGACAGTGTGTGAAACTGTCGCAGAGTGTGAAACGATAGTGTGTGACCCACTGTCCTAGAGTGTGGACAGTGTGTGACCCACTGTCCCAGAGTGTGAAAGGACAGTGTGTGACCCACTGTCCCAGAGTGTGAAAGGACAGTGTGTGTCCCACTGTCCCAGAGTGTGAAAGGACAGTGTGTGACCCACTGTCCCAGAGTGTGAAAGGACAGTGTGTGACCCACTGTCCCAGAGAGTGAAAGGACAGTGTGTGACCCACTGTCCCAGAGTGTGAAAGGACAGTGTGTGACCCACTGCCACAGAGTGTGAAAGGACAGTGTGGGGCCCACTGTCCCAGAGTGTGAAAGGACAGTGTGTGACCCACTGTCCCAGAGTGTGAAAGGACAGTGTGTGACCCACTGCCACAGAGTGTGAAAGGACAGTGTGGGGCCAACTACCTCAGAGTGTGAAAGGACGGTTTGTGACCCAGTGTCCCAGAGTTTGAAAGGACAGTGTGTGGCCCAGTGACCCAGAGTGTGAAAGGACAGTGTGTGACCCACTGTCCCAGAGTGTGAAAGGACAGTGTGTGACCCACTGTCCCAGAGTGCGAAAGGACAGTGTGTGGCCCACTGTCCCAGAGTGAGAAAGGACAGCGTGTGACCCACTGTCCCAGAGTGTGAAAGGACAGTGTGTGACCCACTATCCTAGAGTGTGAAAGGACAGTGTGTGACCCACTGTCCCAGAGTGTGAAAGGACAGTGTGTGACCCACTGTCCCAGAGTGTGAAAGGACAGTGTACGACCCACTGTCCCAGAGTGTGAAAGGACAGTGTGTGACCCACTGTCCCAGTGTGTGAAAGGACAGTGTGATCCCACTGTCCCAGAGTGTGAAATGACAGTGTGTGACCCACTGTGCCAGAGTGTGAAAGGACAGTGTGGGGCCCACTGTCCCAGACCATGAAAGAACAGTGTGTGACCCACTGTCCCAGAGTGTGAAAGGACAGTGTGTGACCCACTGTCCCAGAGTGTGAAAGGACAGTGTGTGACTCACTGTCCCAGAGTGTGAAAGGACAGTGTGTGACCCGCTGTCCCAGAGTGTGAAAGGACAGTGTGTGACCCACTGTACCAGACTGTGAAAGGACAGCGTGTGACCCACAGTCCTAGAGTGTGAAAGGACAGTGTGTGACCCAGTGTCAAGTGTGAAAGGAGAGTGTGGGGCCCACTCTCCCAAAGTGTGAAAGGACAGTGTGTGAACCACTGTCCCAGAGTGTGAAACGACAGTGTGTGAAACTGTCGCAGAGTGTGAAACGATAGTGTGTGACCCACTGTCTAGAGTGTGGACAGTGTGTGACCCACTGTCCCAGAGTGTGAAAGGACAGTGTGTGACCAACTGTCCCAGAGTGGGAAAGGACAGCGTTTGACCCACTGTCCCAGAGTGTGAAAGGACAGTGTGTGACCCACTGTCCCAGAGTGTGAAAGGACAGTGTGTGACCTACTGTCCCAGAGTGTGAATGGACAGTGTGTGACCCACTGTCCCAGAGTGTGAAAGGACAGTGAGTGATGCTCTGTCCCAAAGTGTGAAAGGACAGTGTGTGACCCACTGTCCCAGAGTGTGAAAGGACAGTGTGTGACCCACTGTCCCAGAGTGTGAAAGTACAGTGTGTGACCCACTGTCCCAGAGTGTGAAAGGACAGTGTGTGATCCACTGTCCCAGAGTGTGAAAGGACAGTGTGGGACCCACTGTCCCAGAGTGTGGACAGTGTGTGACCCACATTCCCAGAGTGTGAAAGGAGAGTGTGTGACACTGTGCCAGAGTGTGAAAGGACAGTGTGTGACCCACTGTCCCAGAGTGTGGACAGTGTGTGGCCCACTGGCCCAGAGTGTGAAAGGACAGGGTGTGACACTGTCCCAGGGTGTGAAAGGACAGTCTGTGACCCACTGTCACAGAGTGTGAAAGGACAGTGGGTGACCAACTGTCACAGAGTATGAAAGGACAGTGTGTGAACCACTGTCCCAGAGTGTAAACGGACAGTGTGTGACCCAATGTCCCAGAGTGTGAAAGGACAGTGTGTGACCCACTGTCCCACAGTGTGAGAGGACAGCGTGTAACACTGTCCCAGAGTGTGAAAGGACAGTGTGTGACCCACTGTCCCAGAGTGTGAAAGGGCAGTGCGTGACCCAGTGTCCCAGAGTGTGAAAGGACAGTGTGTGACCCGCTGTCCCAGAGTGTGAAAGGACAGTGTGTGACCCACTGTCCCAGAGTGTGAAAGGACTGTGTGTGACGCACTGTCCCAGAGTGTGAAAGGACAGTGTGTGACCCACTGTCCCACAGTGTGAGAGGACAGTGTGACACACTGTCCCAGAGTGTGAAAGGACAGGGTGTGACACTGTCCCAGGGTGTGAAAGGACAGTGGGTGACCAACTGTCACAGAGTATGAAAGGACAGTGTGTGAACCACTGTCCCAGAGTGTAAACGGACAGTGTGTGACCCACTGTCCCAGAGTGTGAAAGGACAGTGTGTGGCCCACTGTCCCAGAGTGTGAAAGGACAGTGTGTGACCCACTGTCCCACAGTGTGAGAGGACAGTGCGTGAACCAGTGTCCCAGAGTGTGAAAGGACAGTGTGTGACCCAATGTCCCAGAGTGTGAAAGGACAGTGTGTGACCCACTGTCCCACAGTGTGAGAGGACAGCGTGTGACACTGTCCCAGAGTGTGAAAGGACAGTGTGTGACCCACTGTCCCGGAGTGTGAAAGGGCAGTGCGTGACCCAGTGTCCCAGAGTGTGAAAGGACAGTGTGTGACCCACTATCCCAGAGTGTGAAAGGACAGTGTGTGACCCACTGTCCCAGAGTGTGAAAGGACAGTGTGTGACGCACTGTCCCAGAGTGTGAAAGGAGAATGTGTGACCCACTGTCCCACAGTGTGAGAGGACAGTGTGTGACACTGTCCCAGAGTGTGAAAGGACAGTGTGTGACCCACAGTCCCAGACTGTGAAAGGACAGTGCGTGACCCAGTGTCCCAGAGTTTGAAAGGATCGTGTGTGACCCACTGTCCCAGAGTGTGAAAGGACAGTGTGTGACCCACTGTCCCAGAGTATGAAAGGACAGTGTGTGACCCATTGTCCCAGAGTGTGAAAGGACAGTGTGTGAGACACTGTCTCAGAGTAGTGAAAGGACAGTGTGTGACCCACTGTCCAAGAGTGGGAAAGGACAGTGTGTGACCCACTGTCCCAGAGTGTGAAAGGACAGTGTGTGACCCACTGTCCCAGAGTGTGAAAGGACAGCGTGTGACCCACTGTCCCAGAGTGAGAAAGGACAGTGTGTGACCCACTGTCCCAGAGTATGAAAGGACAGTATGTGACCCACTGTCCCAGAATGTAAAAGGACAGTGTGTGACCCACTGTCCCAGAGTGTGAAAGGACAATGTGTGACCCAGTGTCCCAGAGTGTGAAAGGAGTGTGTGACCCACTGTCCCAGAGTGTGAAAGGACAGTGTGTGATGCTCTGTCCCAAAGTGTGAAAGGACAGTGTGTGACCCACTGTCCCAGAGTGTGAAAGGACAGTGTGTGACCCACTGTCCCAGAGTGTGAAAGGACAGTGTGTGACCCACTGTCCCAGAGTGTGAAAGGACAGTGTGTGATCCACTGTCCCAGAGTGTGAAAGGACAGTGTGGGACCCACTGTCCCAGAGTGTGGACAGTGTGTGACCCACATTCCCAGAGTGTGAAAGGAGAGTGTGTGACACTGTGCCAGAGTGTGAAAGGACAGTGTGTGACCCACTGTCCCAGAGTGTGGACAGTGTGTGGCCCACTGGCCCAGAGTGTGAAAGGACAGGGTGTGACACTGTCCCAGGGTGTGAAAGGACAGTGTGTGACCCACTGTCACAGAGTGTGAAAGGACAGTGGGTGACCAACTGTCACAGAGTATGAAAGGACAGTGTGTGAACCACTGTCCCAGAGTGTAAACGGACAGTGTGTGACCCACTGTCCCAGAGTGTGAAAGGACAGTGTGTGGCCCACTGTCCCAGAGTGTGAAAGGACAGTGTGTGACCCACTGTCCCACAGTGTGAGAGGACAGTGCGTGAACCAGTGTCCCAGAGTGTGAAAGGACAGTGTGTGACCCAATGTCCCAGAGTGTGAAAGGACACTGTGTGACCCACTGTCCCACAGTGTGAGAGGACAGCGTGTGACACTGTCCCAGAGTGTGAAAGGACAGTGTGTGACCCACTGTCGCAGAGTGTGAAAGGGCAGTGCGTGACCCAGTGTCCCAGAGTGTGAAAGGACAGTGTGTGACCCGCTGTCCCAGAGTGTGAAAGGACAGGGTGTGACCCACTGTCCCAGAGTGTGAAAGGACAGTGTGTGACGCACTGTCCCAGAGTGTGAAAGGACAGTGTGTGACCCACTGTCCCACAGTGTGAGAGGACAGTGTGTGACACTGTCCCAGAGTGTGAAAGGACAGTGTGTGACCCACAGTCCCAGACTGTGAAAGGACAGTGCGTGACCCAGTGTCCCAGAGTGTGAAAGGATCGTGTGTGACCCACTGTCCCAGAGTGTGAAAGGACAGTGTGTGACCCACTGTCCCAGAGTATGAAAGGACAGTGTGTGACCCATTGTCCCAGAGTGTGAAAGGAAATTGTGTGAGACACTGTCTCAGAGTAGTGAAAGGACAGTGTGTGACCCACTGTCCAAGAGTGGGAAAGGACAGTGTGTGACCCACTGTCCCAGAGCGTGAAAGGACAGTGTGTGACCCACTGTCCCAGAGTGTGAAAGGACAGCGTGTGACCCACTGTCCCAGAGTGAGAAAGGACAGTGTGTGACCCACTGTCCCAGAGTGTGAAAGGACAGTATGTGACCCACTGTCCCAGAATGTAAAAGGACAGTGTGTGACCCACTGTCCCAGAGTGTGAAAGGACAATGTGTGACCCAGTGTCCCAGAGTGTGAAAGGAGTGTGTGACCCACTGTCCCAGAGTGTGAAAGGACAGTGTGTGACCCACTGTCCAAGAGTGTGAAAGGACAGTATGTGACCCACTGTACCAGAGTGCGAAAGGACAGTGTGTGACCCACTGTCCCAGAGTGTGAAAGGACAGTGTGTGACCCACTGTCCCAGATAGTGAAAGGACAGTGTGTGACCCACTGTCCCAGAGTGTGAAAGGACAGTGTGTGACCCACTGTCCCAGAGTGTGAAAGGACACTGTGTGCCCCACTGTCCCAGAGTGTGAAAGGACAGTGTGTGACCCACTGTCCCAGAGTGTGAAAGGACAGTGCTTGACCCACTGTCCCAGAGTGTGAAAGGACAGTGTGTGACCCACTGTCCCACAGTGTGAGAGGACAGTGTGTGACCCACTGTCCCAGAGTGTGAAAGGACAGCGTGTGACACACTGTCCCAGAGTGTGAAAGGACAGTGTGTGACACTGTCCCAGAGTGTGAAAGGACAGTGTGTGACCCACTGTCCCAGAGTGTGAAAGGACAGTGTTTGACCCACTGTCCCAGAGTGAGAAAGGACAGTGTGTGACACACTGTCCCAGAGTGTGAAAGGTCAGTGTGTGGCCCACTGTCCCAGAATGAGAAAGGACAGTGTGTCACCCACTGTCCCAGAGTGTGAAAGGACAGTGTGTGACACACTGTCCCAGAGTGTGAAAGGTCAGTGTGTGACCCACTGACCCAGAGTGTGAAAGGACAGTGTGTGACCCACTGTCCTAGAATGTGAAAGGACAGTGTGTGACCCACTGTCCCAGAGTGCGAAAGGACAGTGTGTGGCCCACTGTCCCAGAGTGAGAAAGGACAGCGTGTGACCCACTGTCCCAGAGTGTGAAAGGACAGTGTGTGACCCACTATCCCAGAGTGTGAAAGGACAGTGTGTGACCCACTGTCCCAGAGTGTGAAAGGACAGTGTGTGACCCACTGTCCCAGAGTGTGAAAGGACAGTGTGCGACCCGCTGTCCCAGAGTGTGAAAGGACAGTGTGTGACCCACTGTCCCAGTGTGTGAAATGACAGTGTGATCCCACTGTCCCAGAGTGTGAAAGAACAATGTGGGGCCCACTGTCCCAGACCATGAAAGAACAGTGTGTGACCCACTGTCCCAGAGTGTGAAAGGACAGTGTGTGACTCACTGTCCCAGAGTGTGAAAGGACAGTGTGTGACCCGCTGTCCCAGAGTGTGAAAGGACAGTGTGTGACCCACTGTACCAGACTGTGAAAGGACAGCGTGTGACCCACAGTCCTAAAGTGTGAAAGGACAGTGTGTGACCCAGTGTCAAGTGTGAAAGGAGACTGTGGGGCCCACTCTCCCAAAGTGTGAAAGGACAGTGTGTGAACCACAGTCCCAGAGTGTGAAAGGACAGTGTGTGACCCACTGTCCCAGAGTGTGAAAGGACAGTGTGTGACCCACTGTCCCAGAGTGTGAAAGGACAGTGTGTGACCCACTGTCCCAGAGTGTGAAAGGACAGTGTGTGTCCCACTGTCCCAGAGTGTGAAAGGACAGTGTGTGACCCACTGTCCCAGAGTGTGAAAGGACAGTGTGTGACCCACTGTCCCAGAGAGTGAAAGGACAGTGTGTGACCCACTGTCCCAGAGTGTGAAAGGACAGTGTGTGACCCACTGCCACAGAGTGTGAAAGGACAGTGTGGGGCCCACTGTCCCAGAGTGTGAAAGGACAGTGTGTGACCCACTGTCCCAGAGTGTGAAAGGACAGTGTGTGACCCACTGCCACAGAGTGTGAAAGGACAGTGTGGGGCCAACTACCTCAGAGTGTGAAAGAACGGTTTGTGACCCAGTGTCCCAGAGTTTGAAAGGACAGTGTGTGGCCCAGTGACCCAGAGTGTGAAAGGACAGTGTGTGACCCACTGTCCCAGAGTGTGAAAGGACAGTGTGTGACCCACTGTCCCAGAGTGCGAAAGGACAGTGTGTGGCCCACTGTCCCAGAGTGAGAAAGGACAGCGTGTGACCCACTGTCCCAGAGTGTGAAAGGACAGTGTGTGACCCACTATCCTAGAGTGTGAAAGGACAGTGTGTGACCCACTGTCCCAGAGTGTGAAAGGACAGTGTGTGACCCACTGTCCCAGAGTGTGAAAGGACAGTGTACGACCCACTGTCCCAGAGTGTGAAAGGACAGTGTGTGACCCACTGTCCCAGTGTGTGAAAGGACAGTGTGATCCCACTGTCCCAGAGTGTGAAATGACAGTGTGTGACCCACTGTGCCAGAGTGTGAAAGGACAGTGTGGGGCCCACTGTCCCAGACCATGAAAGAACAGTGTGTGACCCACTGTCCCAGAGTGTGAAAGGACAGTGTGTGACCCACTGTCCCAGAGTGTGAAAGGACAGTGTACGACCCACTGTCCCAGAGTTTGAAAGGACAGTGTGTGACCCACTGTCCCAGAGTGTGAAAGGACAGTGTGTGACCCGCTGTCCCAGAGTGTGAAAGGACAGTGTGTGACCCACTGTACCAGACTGTGAAAGGACAGCGTGTGACCCACAGTCCTAGAGTGTGAAAGGACAGTGTGTGACCCAGTGTCAAGTGTGAAAGGAGAGTGTGGGGCCCACTCTCCCAAAGTGTGAAAGGACAGTGTGTGAACCACTGTCCCAGAGTGTGAAACGACAGTGTGTGAAACTGTCGCAGAGTGTGAAACGATAGTGTGTGACCCACTGTCTAGAGTGTGGACAGTGTGTGACCCACTGTCCCAGAGTGTGAAAGGACAGTGTGTGACCAACTGTCCCAGAGTGGGAAAGGACAGTGTTTGACCCACTGTCCCAGAGTGTGAAAGGACAGTGTGTGACCCACTGTCCCAGAGTGTGAAAGGACAGTGTGTGACCTACTGTCCCAGAGTGTGAATGGACAGTGTGTGACCCACTGTCCCAGAGTGTGAAAGGACAGTGTGTGATGCTCTGTCCCAAAGTGTGAAAGGACAGTGTGTGACCCACTGCCCCAGAGTGTGAAAGGACAGTGTGTGACCCACTGTCCCAGAGTGTGAAAGTACAGTGTGTGACCCACTGTCCAAGAGTGTGAAAGGACAGTGTGTGATCCACTGTCCCAGAGTGTGAAAGGACAGTGTGGGACCCACTGTCCCAGAGTGTGGACAGTGTGTGACCCACATTCCCAGAGTGTGAAAGGAGAGTGTGTGACACTGTGCCAGAGTGTGAAAGGACAGTGTGTGACCCACTGTCCCAGAGTGTGGACAGTGTGTGGCCCACTGGCCCAGAGTGTGAAAGGACAGGGTGTGACACTGTCCCAGGGTGTGAAAGGACAGTGTGTGACCCACTGTCACAGAGTGTGAAAGGACAGTGGGTGACCAACTGTCACAGAGTATGAAAGGACAGTGTGTGAACCACTGTCCCAGAGTGTAAACGGACAGTGTGTGACCCAATGTCCCAGAGTGTGAAAGGACAGTGTGTGACCCACTGTCCCACAGTGTGAGAGGACAGCGTGTAACACTGTCCCAGAGTGTGAAAGGACAGTGTGTGACCCACTGTCCCAGAGTGTGAAAGGGCAGTGCGTGACCCAGTGTCCCAGAGTGTGAAAGGACAGTGTGTGACCCGCTGTCCCAGAGTCTGAAAGGACAGTGTGTGACCCACTGTCCCAGAGTGTGAAAGGACTGTGTGTGACGCACTGTCCCAGAGTGTGAAAGGACAGTGTGTGACCCACTGTCCCACAGTGTGAGAGGACAGTGTGTGACACTGTCCCAGAGTGTGAAAGGACAGTGTGTGACCCACAGTCCCAGACTGTGAAAGGACAGTGCGTGACCCAGTGTCCCAGAGTGTGAAAGGATCGTGTGTGACCCACTGTCCCAGAGTGTGAAAGGACAGTGTGTGACCCACTGTCCCAGAGTATGAAAGGACAGTGTGTGACCCATTGTCCCAGAGTGTGAAAGGACAGTGTGTGAGACACTGTCTCAGAGTAGTGAAAGGACAGTGTGTGACCCACTGTCCAAGAGTGGGAAAGGACAGTGTGTGACCCACTGTCCCAGAGTGTGAAAGGACAGTGTGTGACCCACTGTCCCAGAGTGTGAAAGGACAGCGTGTGACCCACTGTCCCAGAGTGAGAAAGGACAGTGTGTGACCCACTGTCCCAGAGTGTGAAAGGACAGTATGTGACCCACTGTCCCAGAATGTAAAAGGACAGTGTGTGACCCACTGTCCCAGAGTGTGAAAGGACAATGTGTGACCCAGTGTCCCAGAGTGTGAAAGGAGTGTGTGACCCACTGTCCCAGAGTGTGAAAGGACAGTGTGTGACCCACTGTCCAAGAGTGTGAAAGGACAGTATGTGACCCACTGTACCAGAGTGCGAAAGGACAGTGTGTGACCCACTGTCCCAGAGTGTGAAAGGACAGTGTGTGACCCACTGTCCCAGATAGTGAAAGGACAGTGTGTGACCCACTGTCCCAGAGTGTGAAAGGACAGTGTGTGGCCCACTGTCCCAGAGTGTGAAAGGACACTGTGTGCCCCACTGTCCCAGAGTGTGAAAGGACAGTGTGTGACCCACTGTCCCAGAGTGTGAAAGGACAGTGTTTGACCCACTGTCCCAGAGTGTGAAAGGACAGTGTGTGACACACTGTCCCAGAGTGTGAAAGGTCAGTGTGTGACCCACTGTCCCAGAATGAGAAAGGACAGTGTGTCACCCACTGTCCCAGAGTGTGAAAGGACAGTGTGTGACACACTGTCCCAGAGTGTGAAAGGTCAGTGTGTGACCCACTGACCCAGAGTGTGAAAGGACAGTGTGTGACCCACTGTCCTAGAATGTGAAAGGACAGTGTTTGATCCACTGTCCCATAGTGTGCACGGACAGTGTGTGACCCACTGTCCCAGAGTGTGAAAGGACAGTGTGTGGCCCAATGTCCCAGAGTGTGAAAGGACAGTGTGTGACCCACTGTCCCAGAGTGTGAAAGGACAACGTGTGACCCACTGTCCCAGAGTTAGAAAGGACAGTGTGTGACCCACTGTCCCAGAGTGTGAAAGGACAGTATGTGACCCACTGTCCCAGAGTGTGAAAGGACAGTATGTGACCCACTGTACCAGAGTGCGAAAGGACAGTGGGTGACCCACTGTCCCAGAGTGTGAAAGGCCAGTGTGTGACCCACTGTCCCAGAATGTGAAAGGACAGTGTGTGACCCAGTGTCCAAGAGTGTGAAAGGACAGTGTGTGACCCACTGTCCCAGAGTGTGAAAGGACAGTGTGTGACCCACTGTCCCAGAGTGTGGAAGGACAGTGTGTGACCCACTGTCCCAGAGTGTGAAAGGACAGTGGGAGACCCACTGTCCCAGAGTGTGAAAGGACAGTGTGTGACCCACCGTCCCAGAGTGTGAAAGGTCAGTGTGTGACCCACTGTCCCAGAATGAGAAAGGACAGTGTGTGACGCACTGTCCCAGAGTGTGAAAGGACAGTGTGTGACCCACTGTCCCAGAGTGTGAAAGGTCAGTGTGTGACCCACTGACCCAGAGTGTGTAAGGTCAGCGTGTGACCTCCTGTGTGATCCACTGTCCAAGAGTGTGAACGGACAGTGTGTGTCCCACTGTCCCAGAGTGTGAAAGGACAGTGTGTGGCCCAATGTCCCAGAGTGTGAAAGGATAGTGTGTGACCTCCTGTCCCAGAGTGTGAAAGGACAGTGTGTGACCTCCTGTCCCAGAGTGTGAAAGGATAGTGTGTGGCCTCCTGTCCCACAGTGTGAAAGGACAGTGTGTGACCCACTGTCCCAGAGTGTGAAAGGACAGTGTGTGGCGTACTGTCCCAGAATTTGAAAGGACAGTGTGTGACCTCCTGTCCCACAGTGTGAAAGGACAGTGTGTGACCCACTGTCCCAGAGTGTGAAATGACAGTCTGTGACGCACTGTCCCAGAGTGTGAAAGGTCAGTGTGTGACCCACTGTCCCAGAATGAGAAAGGACAGTGTGTGACCCACTGTCCCAGAGTGTGAAAGGTCAGTGTGTGACCCACTGACCCAGAGTGTGAAAGGACAGTGTGTGACCCACTGTCCTAGAATGTGAAAGGACAGTGTTTGATCCACTGTCCCAGAGTGTGCACGGACAGTGTGTGACCCACTGTCCCAGAGTGTGAAATGACAGTCTGTGACGCACTGTCCCAGAGTGTGAAAGGTCAGTGTGTGACCCACTGTCCCAGAATGAGAAAGGACAGTGTGTGACCCACTGTCCCAGAGTGTGAAAGGTCAGTGTGTGACCCACTGACCCAGAGTGTGAAAGGACAGTGTGTGACCCACTGTCCTAGAATGTGAAAGGACAGTGTTTGATCCACTGTCCCAGAGTGTGCACGGACAGTGTGTGACCCACTGTCCCAGAGTGTGAAAGAACAGTGTGTGGCCCAATGTCCCAGAGTGTGAAAGGACAGTGTGTGACCCACTGTCCCAGAGTGTGAAAGGACAGTATGTGACCCACTGTCCCAGAGTGTGAAAGGACAGTATGTGACCCACTGTACCAGAGTGCGAAAGGACAGTGTGTGACCCACTGTCCCAGAGTGTGAAAGGCCAGTGTGTGACCCACTGTCCCAGAATGTGAAAGGACAGTGTGTGACCCAGTGTCCAAGAGTGTGAAAGGACAGTGTGTGACCCACTGTCCCAGAGTGTGAAAGGACAGTGTGTGACCCACTGTCCCAGAGTGTGGAAGGACAGTGTGTGACCCACTGTCCCAGAGTGTGAAAGGACAGTGGGAGACCCACTGTCCCAGAGTGTGAAAGGACAGTGTGTGACCCACCGTCCCAGAGTGTGAAAGGTCAGTGTGTGACCCACTGTCCCAGAATGAGAAAGGACAGTGTGTGACGCACTGTCCCAGAGTGTGAAAGGACAGTGTGTGACCCACTGCCCCAGAGTGTGAAAGGACAGTGTGTGACCCACTGACCCAGAGTGTGTAAGGTCAGTGTGTGACCTCCTGTGTGATCCACTGTCCAAGAGTGTGAACGGACAGTGTGTGTCCCACTGTCCCAGAGTGTGAAAGGACAGTGTGTGGCTCAATGTCCCAGAGTGTGAAAGGACAGTGTGTGACCTCCTGTCCCAGAGTGTGAAAGGATAGTGTGTGGCCTCCTGTCCCACAGTGTGAAAGGACAGTGTGTGACCCACTGTCCCAGAGTGTGAAAGGACAGTGTGTGGCGTACTGTCCTAGAATTTGAAAGGACAGTGTGTGACCTCCTGTCCCACAGTGTGAAAGGACAGTGTGTGACCCACAGTCCCAGAGTGTGAAATGACAGTCTGTGACGCACTGTCCCAGAGTGTGAAAGGACAGTGTATGACCCACTGTCCCGGAGTGCGAAAGGACAGTGTGTGATGCACTGTCCCAGAGTGTGAAAGGACAGTGTGTGACCCACTGTCCCAGAGTGTGAATACACAGTGTGTGACCCACTGTCCCAGTGTGTGAAAGGACAGGGTGTGATGCACTGTCCCAGAGTGTGAAAGGACAGTGTGTGACCAACTGTCCCGGAGTGTGAAAGGACAGTGTGTGACGCACTGTCCCAGAGTGTGAAAGGACAGTGTGTGACGCACTGTCCCAGACTGTGAAAGGACAGTGTGTGACCCACTGTCCCAGAGTGTGAAAGGTCAGTGTGTGACGCACTGTCCCAGAGTGTGAATGGAGTGTGAGTGTCGCACTGTCATAGAGTGTGAAAGGACAGTGTGTGACCCACTGTCCGAGAGTGTGAAAGGACAGTGTGTGACCCACTGTCCCAGAGTGTGAAAGGTCAGTATGTGACCCACTGTCCCAGAATGTGAAAGGACAGTGTGTGACCCGCTGTCCCAGCGTGTGAAAGGACAGTGTGTGACCCACTGTCCCAGAGTGTGAAATGTCAGTGTGTGACCCACTGACCCAGAGTGTGAAAGGTCAGTGTGTGACCCACTGTCCCAGAATGTGAAAGGTCAGTGTGCGACCCACTGTCCCAGAGTGCGAAAGGACAGTGTGTGACCCACTGTCCCAGAGTGTGAAAGGACAGTGTGTGACCCACTGTCCCAGAGTGTGAAAGGACAGTGTGTGATCCACTGTCCCAGAGTGTGAAAGGACAGTGTGGGACCCACTGTCCCAGAGTGTGGACAGTGTGTGGCCCACTGGCCCAGAGTGTGAAAGGACAGGGTGTGACACTGTCCCAGGGTGTGAAAGGACAGTGGGTGACCAACGGTCACAGAGTATGAAAGGACAGTGTGTGAACCACTGTCCCAGAGTGTAAACGGACAGTGTTTGACCCACTGTCCCAGAGTGTGAAAGGACAGTGTGTGGCCCACTGTCCCAGAGTGTGAAAGGACAGTGTGTGACCCACTGTCCCACAGTGTGAGAGGACAGTGCGTGAACCAGTGTCCCAGAGTGTGAAAGGACAGTGTGTGACCCAATGTCCCAGAGTGTGAAAGGACAGTGTGTGACCCACTGTCCCAGAGTGTGAAAGGACAGTGTGTGGCCCAATGTCCCAGAGTGTGAAAGGATAGTGTGTGACCTCCTGTCCCAGAGTGTGAAAGGACAGTGTGTGACCTCCTGTCCCAGAGTGTGAAAGGATAGTGTGTGGCCTCCTGTCCCACAGTGTGAAAGGACAGTGTGTGACCCACTGTCCCAGAGTGTGAAAGGACAGTGTGTGGCGTACTGTCCCAGAATTTGAAAGGACAGTGTGTGACCTCCTGTCCCACATTGTGAAAGGACAGTGTGTGACCCACTGTCCCAGAGTGTGAAATGACAGTCTGTGACGCACTGTCCCAGAGTGTGAAAGGTCAGTGTGTGACCCACTGTCCCAGAATGAGAAAGGACAGTGTGTGACCCACTGTCCCAGAGTGTGAAAGGTCAGTGTGTGACCCACTGACCCAGAGTGTGAAAGGACAGTGTGTGACCCACTGTCCTAGAATGTGAAAGGACAGTGTTTGATCCACTGTCCCAGAGTGTGCACGGACAGTGTGTGACCCACTGTCCCAGAGTGTGAAATGACAGTCTGTGACGCACTGTCCCAGAGTGTGAAAGGTCAGTGTGTGACCCACTGTCCCAGAATGAGAAAGGACAGTGTGTGACCCACTGTCCCAGAGTGTGAAAGGTCAGTGTGTGACCCACTGACCCAGAGTGTGAAAGGACAGTGTGTGACCCACTGTCCTAGAATGTGAAAGGACAGTGTTTGATCCACTGTCCCAGAGTGTGCACGGACAGTGTGTGACCCACTGTCCCAGAGTGTGAAAGAACAGTGTGTGGCCCAATGTCCCAGAGTGTGAAAGGACAGTGTGTGACCCACTGTCCCAGAGTGTGAAAGGACAGTATGTGACCCACTGTCCCAGAGTGTGAAAGGACAGTATGTGACCCACTGTACCAGAGTGCGAAAGGACAGTGTGTGACCCACTGTCCCAGAGTGTGAAAGGCCAGTGTGTGACCCACTGTCCCAGAATGTGAAAGGACAGTGTGTGACCCAGTGTCCAAGAGTGTGAAAGGACAGTGTGTGACCCACTGTCCCAGAGTGTGAAAGGACAGTGTGTGACCCACTGTCCCAGAGTGTGGAAGGACAGTGTGTGACCCACTGTCCCAGAGTGTGAAAGGACAGTGGGAGACCCACTGTCCCAGAGTGTGAAAGGACAGTGTGTGACCCACCGTCCCAGAGTGTGAAAGGTCAGTGTGTGACCCACTGTCCCAGAATGAGAAAGGACAGTGTGTGACGCACTGTCCCAGAGTGTGAAAGGACAGTGTGTGACCCACTGCCCCAGAGTGTGAAAGGACAGTGTGTGACCCACTGACCCAGAGTGTGTAAGGTCAGTGTGTGACCTCCTGTGTGATCCACTGTCCAAGAGTGTGAACGGACAGTGTGTGTCCCACTGTCCCAGAGTGTGAAAGGACAGTGTGTGGCTCAATGTCCCAGAGTGTGAAAGGACAGTGTGTGACCTCCTGTCCCAGAGTGTGAAAGGATAGTGTGTGGCCTCCTGTCCCACAGTGTGAAAGGACAGTGTGTGACCCACTGTCCCAGAGTGTGAAAGGACAGTGTGTGGCGTACTGTCCTAGAATTTGAAAGGACAGTGTGTGACCTCCTGTCCCACAGTGTGAAAGGACAGTGTGTGACCCACAGTCCCAGAGTGTGAAATGACAGTCTGTGACGCACTGTCCCAGAGTGTGAAAGGACAGTGTATGACCCACTGTCCCGGAGTGCGAAAGGACAGTGTGTGATGCACTGTCCCAGAGTGTGAAAGGACAGTGTGTGACCCACTGTCCCAGAGTGTGAATACACAGTGTGTGACCCACTGTCCCAGTGTGTGAAAGGACAGGGTGTGATGCACTGTCCCAGAGTGTGAAAGGACAGTGTGTGACCAACTGTCCCGGAGTGTGAAAGGACAGTGTGTGACGCACTGTCCCAGAGTGTGAAAGGACAGTGTGTGACGCACTGTCCCAGACTGTGAAAGGACAGTGTGTGACCCACTGTCCCAGAGTGTGAAAGGTCAGTGTGTGACGCACTGTCCCAGAGTGTGAATGGAGTGTGAGTGTCGCACTGTCATAGAGTGTGAAAGGACAGTGTGTGACCCACTGTCCGAGAGTGTGAAAGGACAGTGTGTGACCCACTGTCCCAGAGTGTGAAAGGTCAGTATGTGACCCACTGTCCCAGAATGTGAAAGGACAGTGTGTGACCCGCTGTCCCAGCGTGTGAAAGGACAGTGTGTGACCCACTGTCCCAGAGTGTGAAATGTCAGTGTGTGACCCACTGACCCAGAGTGTGAAAGGTCAGTGTGTGACCCACTGTCCCAGAATGTGAAAGGTCAGTGTGCGACCCACTGTCCCAGAGTGCGAAAGGACAGTGTGTGACCCACTGTCCCAGAGTGTGAAAGGACAGTGTGTGACCCACTGTCCCAGAGTGTGAAAGGACAGTGTGTGATCCACTGTCCCAGAGTGTGAAAGGACAGTGTGGGACCCACTGTCCCAGAGTGTGGACAGTGTGTGGCCCACTGGCCCAGAGTGTGAAAGGACAGGGTGTGACACTGTCCCAGGGTGTGAAAGGACAGTGGGTGACCAACGGTCACAGAGTATGAAAGGACAGTGTGTGAACCACTGTCCCAGAGTGTAAACGGACAGTGTTTGACCCACTGTCCCAGAGTGTGAAAGGACAGTGTGTGGCCCACTGTCCCAGAGTGTGAAAGGACAGTGTGTGACCCACTGTCCCACAGTGTGAGAGGACAGTGCGTGAACCAGTGTCCCAGAGTGTGAAAGGACAGTGTGTGACCCAATGTCCCAGAGTGTGAAAGGACAGTGTGTGACCCACTGTCCCACAGTGTGAGAGGACAGCGTGTGACACTGTCCCAGAGTGTGAAAGGACAGTGTGTGACCCACTGTCCCGGAGTGTGAAAGGGCAGTGCGTGACCCAGTGTCCCAGAGTGTGAAAGGACAGTGTGTGACGCACTGTCCCAGAGTGTGAAAGGACAATGTGTGACCCACTGTCCCACAGTGTGAGTGGACAGTGTGTGACACTGTCCCAGAGTGTGAAAGGACAGTGTGTGACCCACAGTCCCAGACTGTGAAAGGACAGTGCGTGACCCAGTGTCCCAGAGTTTGAAAGGATCGTGTGTGACCCACTGTCCCAGAGTGTGAAAGGACAGTGTGTGACCCACTGTCCCAGAGTGTGAAAGGACAATGTGTGACCCAGTGTCCCAGAGTGTGAAAGGAGTGTGTGACCCACTGTCCCAGAGTGAGAAAGGACAGTGTGTGACCCACTGTCCAAGAGTGTGAAAGGACAGTATGTGACCCACTGTACCAGAGTGTGAAAGGACAGTGTGTGACCTACTGTCCCAGAGTGTGAATGGACAGTGTGTGACCCACTGTCCCAGAGTGTGAAAGGACAGTGTGTGATGCTCTGTCCCAAAGTGTGAAAGGACAGTGTGTGACCCACTGTCCCAGAGTGTGAAAGGACAGTGTGTGACCCACTGTCCCAGAGTGTGAAAGGACAGTGTGTGACCCACTGTCCCAGAGTGTGAATGGACAGTGTGTGATCCATTGTCCCAGAGTGTGAAAGGACAGTGTGTGACCTACTGTCCCAGAGTGTGAATGGACAGTGTGTGACCCACTGTCCCAGAGTGTGAAAGGACAGTGTGTGATGCTCTGTCCCAAAGTGTGAAAGGACAGTGTGTGACCCACTGTCTCAGAGTGTGAAAGGACAGTGTGTGACCCACTGTCCCAGAGTGTGAAAGGACAGTGTGTGGCCCAATGTCCCAGAGTGTGAAAGGATAGTGTGTGACCTCCTGTCCCAGAGTGTGAAAGGACAATGTGTGACCCAGTGTCCCAGAGTGTGAAAGGAGTGTGTGACCCACTGTCCCAGAGTGAGAAAGGACAGTGTGTGACCCACTGTCCAAGAGTGTGAAAGGACAGTATGTGACCCACTGTACCAGAGTGTGAAAGGACAGTGTGTGACCTACTGTCGCAGAGTGTGAATGGACAGTGTGTGACCCACTGTCCCAGAGTGTGAAAGGACAGTGTGTGATGCTCTGTCCCAAAGTGTGAAAGGACAGTGTGTGACCCACTGTCCCAGAGTGTGAAAGGACAGTGTGTGACCCACTGTCCCAGAGTGTGAAAGGACAGTGTGTGACCCACTGTCCCAGAGTGTGAAAGGACAGTGTGTGATCCATTGTCCCAGAGTGTGAAAGGACAGTGTGGGACCCACTGTCCCAGAGTGTGGACAGTGTGTGACCCACATTCCCAGAGTGTGAAAGGAGAGTGTGTGACCCAATGTCCCAGAGTGTGAAAGGACAGGGTGTGACACTGTCCCAGGGTGTGAAAGGACAGTGTGTGACCCACTGTCACAGAGTGTGAAAGGACAGTGGGTGACCAACTGTCACAGAGTATGAAAGGACAGTGTGTGAACCACTGTCCCAGAGTGTAAACGGACAGTGTGTGACCCACTGTCCCAGAGTGTGAAAGGACAGTGTGTGACCCACTGTCCCAGAGTGTGAAAGAACAGTGTGTGACCCACTGTCCCAGAGTGTGAAAGGTCAGTGTGTGACCCACTGACCCAGAGTGTGTAAGGTCAGCGTGTGACCTCCTGTGTGATCCACTGTCCAAGAGTGTGAACGGACAGTGTGTGTCCCACTGTCGCAGAGTGTGAAAGGACAGTGTGTGGCCCAATGTCCCAGAGTGTGAAAGGATAGTGTGTGACCTCCTGTCCCAGAGTGTGAAAGGACAGTGTGTGACCTCCTGTCCCAGAGTGTGAAAGGATAGTGTGTGGCCTCCTGTCCCACAGTGTGAAAGGACAGTGTGTGACCCACTGTCCGAGAGTGTGAAAGGACAGTGTGTGGCGTACTGTCCCAGAATTTGAAAGGACAGTGTGTGACCTCCTGTCCCACAGTGTGAAAGGACAGTGTGTGACCCACTGTCCCAGAGTGTGAAATGACAGTCTGTGACGCACTGTCCCAGAGTGTGAAAGGTCAGTGTGTGACCCACTGTCCCAGAATGAGAAAGGACAGTGTGTGACCCACTGTCCCAGAGTGTGAAAGGTCAGTGTGTGACCCACTGACCCAGAGTGTGAAAGGACAGTGTGTGACCCACTGTCCTAGAATGTGAAAGGACAGTGTTTGATCCACTGTCCCAGAGTGTGCACGGACAGTGTGTGACCCACTGTCCCAGAGTGTGAAATGACAGTCTGTGACGCACTGTCCCAGAGTGTGAAAGGTCAGTGTGTGACCCACTGTCCCGGAATGAGAAAGGACAGTGTGTGACCCACTGTCCCAGAGTGTGAAAGGTCAGTGTGTGACCCACTGACCCAGAGTGTGAAAGGACAGTGTGTGACCCACTGTCCTAGAATGTGAAAGGACAGTGTTTGATCCACTGTCCCAGAGTGTGCACGGACAGTGTGTGACCCACTGTCCCAGAGTGTGAAAGAACAGTGTGTGGCCCAATGTCCCAGAGTGTGAAAGGACAGTGTGTGACCCACTGTCCCAGAGTGTGAAAGGACAGTATGTGACCCACTGTCCCAGAGTGTGAAAGGACAGTATGTGACCCACTGTACCAGAGTGCGAAAGGACAGTGTGTGACCCACTGTCCCAGAGTGTGAAAGGCCAGTGTGTGACCCACTGTCCCAGAATGTGAAAGGACAGTGTGTGACCCAGTGTCCAAGAGTGTGAAAGGACAGTGTGTGACCCACTGTCCCAGAGTGTGAAAGGACAGTGTGTGACCCACTGTCCCAGAGTGTGGAAGGACAGTGTGTGACCCACTGTCCCAGAGTGTGAAAGGACAGTGGGAGACCCACTGTCCCAGAGTGTGAAAGGACAGTGTGTGACCCACCGTCCCAGAGTGTGAAAGGTCAGTGTGTGACCCACTGTCCCAGAATGAGAAAGGACAGTGTGTGACGCACTGTCCCAGAGTGTGAAAGGACAGTGTGTGACCCACTGCCCCAGAGTGTGAAAGGACAGTGTGTGACCCACTGACCCAGAGTGTGTAAGGTCAGTGTGTGACCTCCTGTGTGATCCACTGTCCAAGAGTGTGAACGGACAGTGTGTGTCCCACTGTCCCAGAGTGTGAAAGGACAGTGTGTGGCTCAATGTCCCAGAGTGTGAAAGGACAGTGTGTGACCTCCTGTCCCAGAGTGTGAAAGGATAGTGTGTGGCCTCCTGTCCCACAGTGTGAAAGGACAGTGTGTGACCCACTGTCCCAGAGTGTGAAAGGACAGTGTGTGGCGTACTGTCCCAGAATTTGAAAGGACAGTGTGTGACCTCCTGTCCCACAGTGTGAAAGGACAGTGTGTGACCCACAGTCCCAGAGTGTGAAATGACAGTCTGTGACGCACTGTCCCAGAGTGTGAAAGGACAGTGTATGACCCACTGTCCCGGAGTGCGAAAGGACAGTGTGTGATGCACTGTCCCAGAGTGTGAAAGGACAGTGTGTGACCCACTGTCCCAGAGTGTGAATACACAGTGTGTGACCCACTGTCCCAGTGTGTGAAAGGACAGGGTGTGATGCACTGTCCCAGAGTGTGAAAGGACAGTGTGTGACCAACTGTCCCGGAGTGTGAAAGGACAGTGTGTGACGCACTGTCCCAGAGTGTGAAAGGACAGTGTGTGAGGCACTGTCCCAGACTGTGAAAGGACAGTGTGTGACCCACTGTCCCAGAGTGTGAAAGGTCAGTGTGTGACGCACTGTCCCAGAGTGTGAATGGAGTGTGAGTGTCGCACTGTCATAGAGTGTGAAAGGACAGTGTGTGACCCACTGTCCGAGAGTGTGAAAGGACAGTGTGTGACCCACTGTCCCAGAGTGTGAAAGGTCAGTATGTGACCCACTGTCCCAGAATGTGAAAGGACAGTGTGTGACCCGCTGTCCCAGCGTGTGAAAGGACAGTGTGTGACCCACTGTCCCAGAGTGTGAAATGTCAGTGTGTGACCCACTGACCCAGAGTGTGAAAGGTCAGTGTGTGACCCACTGTCCCAGAATGTGAAAGGTCAGTGTGCGACCCACTGTCCCAGAGTGCGAAAGGACAGTGTGTGACCCACTGTCCCAGAGTGTGAAAGGACAGTGTGTGACCCACTGTCCCAGAGTGTGAAAGGACAGTGTGTGATCCACTGTCCCAGAGTGTGAAAGGACAGTGTGGGACCCACTGTCCCAGAGTGTGGACAGTGTGTGGCCCACTGGCCCAGAGTGTGAAAGGACAGGGTGTGACACTGTCCCAGGGTGTGAAAGGACAGTGGGTGACCAACGGTCACAGAGTATGAAAGGACAGTGTGTGAACCACTGTCCCAGAGTGTAAACGGACAGTGTTTGACCCACTGTCCCAGAGTGTGAAAGGACAGTGTGTGGCCCACTGTCCCAGAGTGTGAAAGGACAGTGTGTGACCCACTGTCCCACAGTGTGAGAGGACAGTGCGTGAACCAGTGTCCCAGAGTGTGAAAGGACAGTGTGTGACCCAATGTCCCAGAGTGTGAAAGGACAGTGTGTGACCCACTGTCCCACAGTGTGAGAGGACAGCGTGTGACACTGTCCCAGAGTGTGAAAGGACAGTGTGTGACCCACTGTCCCGGAGTGTGAAAGGGCAGTGCGTGACCCAGTGTCCCAGAGTGTGAAAGGACAGTGTGTGACGCACTGTCCCAGAGTGTGAAAGGACAATGTGTGACCCACTGTCCCACAGTGTGAGTGGACAGTGTGTGACACTGTCCCAGAGTGTGAAAGGACAGTGTGTGACCCACAGTCCCAGACTGTGAAAGGACAGTGCGTGACCCAGTGTCCCAGAGTTTGAAAGGATCGTGTGTGACCCACTGTCCCAGAGTGTGAAAGGACAGTGTGTGACCCACTGTCCCAGAGTGTGAAAGGACAATGTGTGACCCAGTGTCCCAGAGTGTGAAAGGAGTGTGTGACCCACTGTCCCAGAGTGAGAAAGGACAGTGTGTGACCCACTGTCCAAGAGTGTGAAAGGACAGTATGTGACCCACTGTACCAGAGTGTGAAAGGACAGTGTGTGACCTACTGTCCCAGAGTGTGAATGGACAGTGTGTGACCCACTGTCCCAGAGTGTGAAAGGACAGTGTGTGATGCTCTGTCCCAAAGTGTGAAAGGACAGTGTGTGACCCACTATCCCAGAGTGTGAAAGGACAGTGTGTGACCCACTGTCCCAGAGTGTGAAAGGACAGTGTGTGACCCACTGTCCCAGAGTGTGAATGGACAGTGTGTGATCCATTGTCCCAGAGTGTGAAAGGACAGTGTGTGACCTACTGTCCCAGAGTGTGAATGGACAGTGTGTGACCCACTGTCCCAGAGTGTGAAAGGACAGTGTGTGATGCTCTGTCCCAAAGTGTGAAAGGACAGTGTGTGACCCACTGTCCCAGAGTGTGAAAGGACAGTGTGTGACCCACTGTCCCAGAGTGTGAAAGGACAGTGTGTGGCCCAATGTCCCAGAGTGTGAAAGGATAGTGTGTGACCTCCTGTCCCAGAGTGTGAAAGGACAATGTGTGACCCAGTGTCCCAGAGTGTGAAAGGAGTGTGTGACCCACTGTCCCAGAGTGAGAAAGGACAGTGTGTGACCCACTGTCCAAGAGTGTGAAAGGACAGTATGTGACCCACTGTACCAGAGTGTGAAAGGACAGTGTGTGACCTACTGTCGCAGAGTGTGAATGGACAGTGTGTGACCCACTGTCCCAGAGTGTGAAAGGACAGTGTGTGATGCTCTGTCCCAAAGTGTGAAAGGACAGTGTGTGACCCACTGTCCCAGAGTGTGAAAGGACAGTGTGTGACCCACTGTCCCAGAGTGTGAAAGGACAGTGTGTGACCCACTGTCCCAGAGTGTGAAAGGACAGTGTGTGATCCATTGTCCCAGAGTGTGAAAGGACAGTGTGGGACCCACTGTCCCAGAGTGTGGACAGTGTGTGACCCACATTCCCAGAGTGTGAAAGGAGAGTGTGTGACCCAATGTCCCAGAGTGTGAAAGGACAGGGTGTGACACTGTCCCAGGGTGTGAAAGGACAGTGTGTGACCCACTGTCACAGAGTGTGAAAGGACAGTGGGTGACCAACTGTCACAGAGTATGAAAGGACAGTGTGTGAACCACTGTCCCAGAGTGTAAACGGACAGTGTGTGACCCACTGTCCCAGAGTGTGAAAGGACAGTGTGTGACCCACTGTCCCAGAGTGTGAAAGGACAGTGTGTGACCCACTGTCCCAGAGTGTGAAAGGTCAGTGTGTGACCCACTGACCCAGAGTGTGTAAGGTCAGCGTGTGACCTCCTGTGTGATCCACTGTCCAAGAGTGTGAACGGACAGTGTGTGTCCCACTGTCGCAGAGTGTGAAAGGACAGTGTGTGGCCCAATGTCCCAGAGTGTGAAAGGATAGTGTGTGACCTCCTGTCCCAGAGTGTGAAAGGACAGTGTGTGACCTCCTGTCCCAGAGTGTGAAAGGATAGTGTGTGGCCTCCTGTCCCACAGTGTGAAAGGACAGTGTGTGACCCACTGTCCGAGAGTGTGAAAGGACAGTGTGTGGCGTACTGTCCCAGAATTTGAAAGGACAGTGTGTGACCTCCTGTCCCACAGTGTGAAAGGACAGTGTGTGACCCACTGTCCCAGAGTGTGAAATGACAGTCTGTGACGCACTGTCCCAGAGTGTGAAAGGTCAGTGTGTGACCCACTGTCCCAGAATGAGAAAGGACAGTGTGTGACCCACTGTCCCAGAGTGTGAAAGGTCAGTGTGTGACCCACTGACCCAGAGTGTGAAAGGACAGTGTGTGACCCACTGTCCTAGAATGTGAAAGGACAGTGTTTGATCCACTGTCCCAGAGTGTGCACGGACAGTGTGTGACCCACTGTCCCAGAGTGTGAAATGACAGTCTGTGACGCACTGTCCCAGAGTGTGAAAGGTCAGTGTGTGACCCACTGTCCCAGAATGAGAAAGGACAGTGTGTGACCCACTGTCCCAGAGTGTGAAAGGTCAGTGTGTGACCCACTGACCCAGAGTGTGAAAGGACAGTGTGTGACCCACTGTCCTAGAATGTGAAAGGACAGTGTTTGATCCACTGTCCCAGAGTGTGCACGGACAGTGTGTGACCCACTGTCCCAGAGTGTGAAAGAACAGTGTGTGGCCCAATGTCCCAGAGTGTGAAAGGACAGTGTGTGACCCACTGTCCCAGAGTGTGAAAGGACAGTATGTGACCCACTGTCCCAGAGTGTGAAAGGACAGTATGTGACCCACTGTACCAGAGTGCGAAAGGACAGTGTGTGACCCACTGTCCCAGACTGTGAAAGGCCAGTGTGTGACCCACTGTCCCAGAATGTGAAAGGACAGTGTGTGACCCAGTGTCCAAGAGTGTGAAAGGACAGTGTGTGACCCACTGTCCCAGAGTGTGAAAGGACAGTGTGTGTCCCACTGTCCCAGAGTGTGGAAGGACAGTGTGTGACCCACTGTCCCAGAGTGTGAAAGGACAGTGGGAGACCCACTGTCCCAGAGTGTGAAAGGACAGTGTGTGACCCACCGTCCCAGAGTGTGAAAGGTCAGTGTGTGACCCACTGTCCCAGAATGAGAAAGGACAGTGTGTGACGCACTGTCCCAGAGTGTGAAAGGACAGTGTGTGACCCACTGCCCCAGAGTGTGAAAGGACAGTGTGTGACCCACTGACCCAGAGTGTGTAAGGTCAGTGTGTGACCTCCTGTGTGATCCACTGTCCAAGAGTGTGAACGGACAGTGTGTGTCCCACTGTCCCAGAGTGTGAAAGGACAGTGTGTGGCTCAATGTCCCAGAGTGTGAAAGGACAGTGTGTGACCTCCTGTCCCAGAGTGTGAAAGGATAGTGTGTGGCCTCCTGTCCCACAGTGTGAAAGGACAGTGTGTGACCCACTGTCCCAGTGTGTGAAAGGACAGTGTGTGGCGTACTGTCCCAGAATTTGAAAGGACAGTGTGTGACCTCCTGTCCCACAGTGTGAAAGGACAGTGTGTGACCCACAGTCCCAGAGTGTGAAATGACAGTCTGTGACGCACTGTCCCAGAGTGTGAAAGGACAGTGTATGACCCACTGTCCCGGAGTGCGAAAGGACAGTGTGTGATGCACTGTCCCAGAGTGTGAAAGGACAGTGTGTGACCCACTGTCCCAGAGTGTGAATACACAGTGTGTGACCCACTGTCCCAGTGTGTGAAAGGACAGGGTGTGATGCACTGTCCCAGAGTGTGAAAGGACAGTGTGTGACCAACTGTCCCGGAGTGTGAAAGGACAGTGTGTGACGCACTGTCCCAGAGTGTGAAAGGACAGTGTGTGACGCACAGTCCCAGACTGTGAAAGGACAGTGTGTGACCCACTGTCCCAGAGTGTGAAAGGTCAGTGTGTGACGCACTGTCCCAGAGTGTGAATGGAGTGTGAGTGTCGCACTGTCATAGAGTGTGAAAGGACAGTGTGTGACCCACTGTCCGAGAGTGTGAAAGGACAGTGTGTGACCCACTGTCCCAGAGTGTGAAAGGTCAGTATGTGACCCACTGTCCCAGAATGTGAAAGGACAGTGTGTGACCCACTGTCCCAGCATGTGAAAGGACAGTGTGTGACCCACTGTCCCAGAGTGTGAAATGTCAGTGTGTGACCCACTGACCCAGAGTGTGAAAGGTCAGTGTGTGACCCACTGTCCCAGAATGTGAAAGGTCAGTGTGCGACCCACTGTCCCAGAGTGCGAAAGGACAGTGTGTGACCCACTGTCCCAGAGTGTGAAAGGACAGTGTGTGACCCACTGTCCCAGAGTGTGAAAGGACAGTGTGTGATCCACTGTCCCAGAGTGTGAAAGGACAGTGTGGGACCCACTGTCCCAGAGTGTGGACAGTGTGTGGCCCACTGGCCCAGAGTGTGAAAGGACAGGGTGTGACACTGTCCCAGGGTGTGAAAGGACAGTGGGTGACCAACTGTCACAGAGTATGAAAGGACAGTGTGTGAACCACTGTCCCAGAGTGTAAACGGACAGTGTGTGACCCACTGTCCCAGAGTGTGAAAGGACAGTGTGTGGCCCACTGTCCCAGAGTGTGAAAGGACAGTGTGTGACCCACTGTCCCACAGTGTGAGAGGACAGTGCGTGAACCAGTGTCCCAGAGTGTGAAAGGACAGTGTGTGACCCAATGTCCCAGAGTGTGAAAGAACAGTGTGTGACCCACTGTCCCACAGTGTGAGAGGACAGCGTGTGACACTGTCCCAGAGTGTGAAAGGACAGTGTGTGACCCACTGTCCCGGAGTGTGAAAGGGCAGTGCGTGACCCAGTGTCCCAGAGTGTGAAAGGACAGTGTGTGACCCGCTGTCCCAGAGTGTGAAAGGACAGTGTGTGACCCACTGTCCCAGAGTGTGAAAGGACAGTGTGTGACGCACTGTCCCAGAGTGTGAAAGGACAATGTGTGACCCACTGTCCCACAGTGTGAGTGGACAGTGTGTGACACTGTCCCAGAGTGTGAAAGGACAGTGTGTGACCCACAGTCCCAGACTGTGAAAGGACAGTGCGTGACCCAGTGTCCCAGAGTTTGAAAGGATCGTGTGTGACCCACTGTCCCCGAGTGTGAAAGGACAGTGTGTGACCCACTGTCCCAGAGTGTGAAAGGACAATGTGTGACCCAGTGTCCCAGAGTGTGAAAGGAGTGTGTGACCCACTGTCCCAGAGTGAGAAAGGACAGTGTGTGACCCACTGTCCAAGAGTGTGAAAGGACAGTATGTGACCCACTGTACCAGAGTGTGAAAGGACAGTGTGTGACCTACTGTCCCAGAGTGTGAATGGACAGTGTGTGACCCACTGTCCCAGAGTGTGAAAGGACAGTGTGTGATGCTCTGTCCCAAAGTGTGAAAGGACAGTGTGTGACCCACTGTCCCAGAGTGTGAAAGGACAGTGTGTGACCCACTGTCCCAGAGTGTGAAAGGACAGTGTGTGACCCACTGTCCCAGAGTGTGAAAGGACAGTGTGTGATCCATTGTCCCAGAGTGTGAAAGGACAGTGTGTGACCTACTGTCCCAGAGTGTGAATGGACAGTGTGTGACCCACTGTCCCAGAGTGTGAAAGGACAGTGTGTGATGCTCTGTCCCAAAGTGTGAAAGGACAGTGTGTGACCCACTGTCCCAGAGTGTGAAAGGACAGTGTGTGACCCACTGTCCCAGAGTGTGAAAGGACAATGTGTGACCCAGTGTCCCAGAGTGTGAAAGGAGTGTGTGACCCACTGTCCCAGAGTGAGAAAGGACAGTGTGTGACCCACTGTCCAAGAGTGTGAAAGGACAGTATGTGACCCACTGTACCAGAGTGTGAAAGGACAGTGTGTGACCTACTATCGCAGAGTGTGAATGGACAGTGTGTGACCCACTGTCCCAGAGTGTGAAAGGACAGTGTGTGATGCTCTGTCCCAAAGTGTGAAAGGACAGTGTGTGACCCACTGTCCCAGAGTGTGAAAGGACAGTGTGTGACCCACTGTCCCAGAGTGTGAAAGGACAGTGTGTGACCCACTGTCCCAGAGTGTGAAAGGACAGTGTGTGATCCATTGTCCCAGAGTGTGAAAGGACAGTGTGGGACCCACTGTCCCGGAGTGTGGACAGTGTGTGACCCACATTCCCAGAGTGTGAAAGGAGAGTGTGTGACCCAATGTCCCAGAGTGTGAAAGGACAGGGTGTGACACTGTCCCAGGGTGTGAAAGGACAGTGTGTGACCCACTGTCACAGAGTGTGAAAGGACAGTGGGTGACCAACTGTCACAGAGTATGAAAGGACAGTGTGTGAACCACTGTCCCAGAGTGTAAACGGACAGTGTGTGACCCACTGTCCCAGAGTGTGAAAGGACAGTGTGTGACCCACTGTCCCAGAGTGTGTAAGGACAGTGTTATCCCACTGTCCCAGAGTGTGAAAGGACAGTGTGTGACCCACTGTCCCACAGTGTGAGAGGACAGTGTGTGACAGTGTCCCAGAGTGTGAAAGGACAGTGTGTGACCCACTGTCCCAGAGTGTGAAAGGACAGTGTTTGACCCACTGTCCCAGAGTGAGAAAGGACAGTGTGTGACACACTGTGCCAGAGTGTGAAAGGTCAGTGTGTGACCCACTGTCCCAGAATGACAAAGGACAGTGTGTCACCCACTGTCCCAGAGTGTGAAAGGACAGTGTGAGACACACTGTCCCAGAGTGTGAAAGGTCAGTGTGTGACCCACTGACCCAGAGTGTGAAAGGACAGTGTGTGACCCACTGTCCCAGAGTGCGAAAGGACAGTGTGTGGCCCACTGTCCCAGAGAGAGAAAGGACAGCGTGTGACCCACTGTCCCAGAGTGTGAAAGGACAGTGTGTGACCCACTATCCCAGAGTGTGAAAGGACAGTGTGTGACCCACTGTCCCAGAGTGTGAAAGGACAGTGTGTGACCCACTGTCCCAGAGTGTGAAAGGACAGTGTGCGACCCACTGTCCCAGAGTGTGAAAGGACAGTGTGTGACCCACTGTCCCAGTGTGTGAAATGACAGTGTGATCCCACTGTCCCAGAGTGTGAAATGACAGTGTGTGACCCACTGTGCCAGAGTGTGAAAGGACAATGTGGGGCCCACTGTCCCAGACCATGAAAGAACAGTGTGTGACCCACTGTCCCAAAGTGTGAAAGGATAGTGTGTGACCCACTGTCCCAGAGTGTGAAAGGACAGTGTGTGACTCACTGTCCCAGAGTGTGAAAGGACAGTGTGTGACCCGCTGTCCCAGAGTGTGAAAGGACAGTGTGTGACCCACTGTACCAGACTGTGAAAGGACAGCGTGTGACCCACAGTCCTAAAGTGTGAAAGGACAGTGTGTGACCCAGTGTCAAGTGTGAAAGGAGAGTGTGGGGCCCACTCTCCCAAAGTGTGAAAGGACAGTGTGTGAACCACTGTCCCAGAGTGTGAAACGACAGTGTGTGACCCACTGTCCCACAGTGTGAGAGGACAGTGCGTGAACCAGTGTCCCAGAGTGTGAAAGGACAGTGTGTGACCCAATGTCCCAGAGTGTGAAAGGACAGTGTGTGACCCACTGTCCCACAGTGTGAGAGGACAGTGTGTGACAGTGTCCCAGAGTGTGAAAGGACAGTGTGTGACCCACTGTCCCAGAGTGTGAAAGGACAGTGTTTGACCCACTGTCCCAGAGTGAGAAAGGACAGTGTGTGACACACTGTGCCAGAGTGTGAAAGGTCAGTGTGTGACCCACTGTCCCAGAATGAGAAAGGACAGTGTGTCACCCACTGTCCCAGAGTGTGAAAGGACAGTGTGTGACACACTGTCCCAGAGTGTGAAAGGTCAGTGTGTGACCCACTGACCCAGAGTGTGAAAGGACAGTGTGTGACCCACTGTCCCAGAGTGCGAAAGGACAGTGTGTGGCCCACTGTCCCAGAGTGAGAAAGGACAGCGTGTGACCCACTGTCCCAGAGTGTGAAAGGACAGTGTGTGACCCACTATCCCAGAGTGTGAAAGGACAGTGTGTGACCCACTGTCCCAGAGTGTGAAAGGACAGTGTGTGTCCCACTGTCCCAGAGTGTGAAAGGACAGTGTGCGACCCACTGTCCCAGAGTGTGAAAGGACAGTGTGTGACCCACTGTCCCAGTGTGTGAAATGACAGTGTGATCCCACTGTCCCAGAGTGTGAAATGACAGTGTGTGACCCACTGTGCCAGAGTGTGAAAGGACAATGTGGGGCCCACTGTCCCAGACCATGAAAGAACAGTGTGTGACCCACTGTCCCAAAGTGTGAAAGGACAGTGTGTGACCCACTGTCCCAGAGTGTGAAAGGACAGTGTGTGACTCACTGTCCCAGAGTGTGAAAGGACAGTGTGTGACCCGCTGTCCCAGAGTGTGAAAGGACAGTGTGTGACCCACTGTACCAGACTGTGAAAGGACAGCGTGTGACCCACAGTCCTAAAGTGTGAAAGGACAGTGTGTGACCCAGTGTCAAGTGTGAAAGGAGAGTGTGGGGCCCACTCTCCCAAAGTGTGAAAGGACAGTGTGTGAACCACTGTCCCAGAGTGTGAAACGACAGTGTGTGAAACTGTCGCAGAGTGTGAAACGATAGTGTGTGACCCACTGTCCTAGAGTGTGGACAGTGTGTGACCCACTGTCCCAGAGTGTGAAAGGACAGTGTGTGACCCACTGTCCCAGAGTGTGAAAGGACAGTGTGTGTCCCACTGTCCCAGAGCGTGAAAGGACAGTGTGTGACCCACTGTCACAGAGTGTGAAAGGACAGTGTGGGGCCAACTACCTCAGAGTGTGAAAGGACGGTTTGTGATCCAGTGTCCCAGAGTTTGAAAGGACAGTGTGTGGCCCAGTGTCCCAGAGTGTGAAAGGACAGTGTGTGACCCACTGTCCCAGAGTGTGAAAGGACAGTGTGTGACCCACTGTCCCAGAGTGCGAAAGGACAGTGTGTGGCCCACTGTCCCAGAGTGAGAAAGGACAGCGTGTGACCCACTGTCCCAGAGTGTGAAAGGACAGTGTGTGACCCACTATCCCAGAGTGTGAAAGGACAGTGTGTGACCCACTGTCCCAGAGTGTGAAAGGACAGTGTGTGACCCACTGTCCCAGAGTGTGAAAGGACAGTGTGCGACCCACTGTCCCAGAGTGTGAAAGGACAGTGTGTGACCCACTGTCCCAGTGTGTGAAAGGACAGTGTGATCCCACTGTCCCAGAGTGTGAAATGACAGCGTGTGACCCACTGTGCCAGAGTGTGAAAGGACAGTGTGGGGCCCACTGTCCCAGACCATGAAAGAACAGTGTGTGACCCACTGTCCCAGAGTGTGAAAGGACAGTGTGTGACCCACTGTCCCAGAGTGTGAAAGGACAGTGTGTGACTCACTGTCCCAGAGTGTGAAAGGACAGTGTGTGACCCGCTGTCCCAGAGTGTGAAAGGACAGTGAGTGACCCACTGTACCAGACTGTGAAAGGACAGCGTGTGACCCACAGTCCTAGAGTGTGAAAGGACAGTGTGTGACCCACTGTCCCAGAGTGTGAAAGGACAGTGTGTGACCCACTGTCCCAGAGTGTGAAAGGACAGTGTGTGACCCAGTGTCAAGTGTGAAAGGAGAGTGTGGGGCCCACTCTCCCAAAGTGTGAAAGGACAGTGTGTGAACCACTGTCCCAGAGTGTGAAACGACAGTGTGTGAAACTGTCGCAGAGTGTGAAACGATAGTGTGTGACCCACTGTCTAGAGTGTGGACAGTGTGTGACCCACTGTCCCAGAGTGTGAAAGGACAGTGTGTGACCAACTGTCCCAGAGTGGGAAAGGACAGTGTGTGACCTCCTGTCCCAGAGTGTGAAAGGACAGTGTGTGACCAACTGTCCCAGAGTGTGAAAGGACAGTGTGTGACCCACTGTCCCAGAGTGTGAAAGGACAGTGTGTGACCTACTGTCCCAGAGTGTGAATGGACAGTGTGTGACCCACTGTCCCAGAGTGTGAAAGGACAGTGTGTGATGCTCTGTCCCAAAGTGTGAAAGGACAGTGTGTGACCCACTGTCCCAGAGTGTGAAAGGACAGTGTGTGACCCACTGTCCCAGAGTGTGAAAGGACAGTGTGTGACCCACTGTCCCAGAGTGTGAAAGGACAGTGTGTGATCCACTGTCCCAGAGTGTGAAAGGACAGTGCGTGACCCAGTGTCCCAGAGTGTGAAAGGACAGTGTGTGACCCGCTGTCCCAGAGTGTGAAAGGACAGTGTGTGATGCACTGTCCCAGAGTGTGAAAGGACAGTGTGGGACCCACTGTCCCAGAGTGTGGACAGTGTGTGACCCACATTCCCAGAGTGTGAAAGGAGAGTGTGTGACACTGTGCCAGAGTGTGAAAGGACAGTGTGTGACCCACTGTCCCAGAGTGTGGACAGTGTGTGGCCCACTGGCCCAGAGTGTGAAAGGACAGGTTGTGACACTGTCCCAGCGTGTGAAAGGACAGTGTGTGACCCACTGTCACAGAGTGTGAAAGGACAGTGGGTGACCAACTGTCACAGAGTATGAAAGGACAGTGTGTGAACCACTGTCCCAGAGTGTAAACGGACAGTGTGTGACCCAATGTCCCAGAGTGTGAAAGGACAGTGTGTGACCCACTGTCCCACAGTGTGAGAGGACAGCGTGTGACACTGCCCCAGAGTGTGAAAGGACAGTGTGTGACCCACTGTCCCAGAGTGTGAAAGGGCAGTGCGTGACCCAGTGTCCCAGAGTGTGAAAGGACAGTGTGTGACCCGCTGTCCCAGAGTGTGAAAGGACAGTGTGTGACGCACTGTCCCAGAGTGTGAAAGGACTGTGTGTGACGCACTGTCCCAGAGTGTGAAAGGACAGTGTGTGACCCACTGTCCCACAGTGTGAGAGGACAGTGTGTGACACTGTCCCAGAGTGTGAAAGGACAGTGTGTGACCCACAGTCCCAGACTGTGAAAGGACAGTGCGTGACCCAGTGTCCCACAGTGTGAAAGGATCGTGTGTGACCCACTGTCCCAGAGTGTGAAAGGACAGTGTGTGACCCACTGTCCCAGAGTATGAAAGGACAGTGTGTGACCCATTGTCCCAGAGTGTGAAAGGACAGTGTGTGAGACACTGTCTCAGAGTAGTGAAAGGACAGTGTGTGACCCACTGTCCAAGAGTGGGAAAGGACAGTGTGTGACCCACTGTCCCAGAGTGTGAAAGGACAGTGTGTGACCCACTGTCCCAGAGTGTGAAAGGACAGCGTGTGACCCACTGTCCCAGAGTGAGAAAGGACAGTGTGTGACCCACTGTCCCAGAGTGTGAAAGGACAGTATGTGACCCACTGTCCCAGAATGTAAAAGGACAGTGTGTGACCCACTGTCCCAGAGTGTGAAAGGACAATGTGTGACCCAGTGTCCCAGAGTGTGAAAGGAGTGTGTGACCCACTGTCCCAGAGTGTGAAAGGACAGTGTGTGACCCACTGTCCAAGAGTGTGAAAGGACAGTATGTGACCCACTGTACCAGAGTGCAAAAGGACAGTGTGTGACCCACTGTCCCAGAGTGTGAAAGGACAGTGTGTGACCCACTGTCCCAGATAGTGAAAGGACAGTGTGTGACCCACTGTCCCAGAGTGTGAAAGGACAGTGTGTGACCCACTGTCCCAGAGTGTGAAAGGACACTGTGTGCCCCACTGTCCCAGAGTGTGAAAGGACAGTGTGTGACCCACTGTCCCAGAGTGTGAAAGGACAGTGTTTGACCCACTGTCCCAGAGTGTGAAAGGACAGTGTGTGACACACTGTCCCAGAGTGTGAAAGGTCAGTGTGTGACCCACTGTCCCAGAATGAGAAAGGACAGTGTGTCACCCACTGTCCCAGAGTGTGAAAGGACAGTGTGTGACACACTGTCCCAGAGTGTGAAAGGTCAGTGTGTGACCCACTGACCCAGAGTGTGAAAGGACAGTGTGTGACCCACTGTCCCAGAATGTGAAAGGACAGTGTTTGATCCACTGTCCCAGAGTGTGCACGGACAGTGTGTGACCCACTGTCCCAGAGTGTGAAAGGACAGTGTGTGGCCCAATGTCCCAGAGTGTGAAAGGACAGTGTGTGACCCACTGTCCCAGAGTGTGAAAGGACAACGTGTGACCCACTGTCCCAGAGTGAGAAAGGACAGTGTGTGACCCACTGTCCCAGAGTGTGAAAGGACAGTATGTGACCCACTGTCCCAGAGTGTGAAAGGACAGTATGTGACCCACTGTACCAGAGTGCGAAAGGACAGTGTGTGACCCACTGTCCCAGAGTGTGAAAGGCCAGTGTGTGACCCACTGTCCCAGAATGTGAAAGGACAGTGTGTGACCCAGTGTCCAAGTGTGTGAAAGGACAGTGTGTGACCCACTGGCCAGAGTGTGAAAGGACAGTGTGTGACCCACTGTCCCAGAGTTTGGAAGGACATGTGTGTGACCCACTGTCCCAGAGTGTGAAAGGACAGTGGGAGACCCACTGTCCCAGAGTGTGAAAGGACAGTGTGTGACCCACCGTCCCAGAGTGTGAAAGGTCAGTGTGTGACCCACTGTCCCAGAATGAGAAAGGACAGTGTGTGACGCACTGTCCCAGAGTGTGAAAGGACAGTGTGTGACCCACTGTCCCAGAGTGTGAAAGGTCAGTGTGTGACCCACTGACCCAGAGTGTGTAAGGTCAGTGTGTGACCTCCTGTGAGATCCACTGTCCAAGAGTGTGAACGGACAGTGTGTGTCCCACTGTCCCAGAGTGTGAAAGGACAGTGTGTGGCCCAATGTCCCAGAGTGTGAAAGGATAGTGTGTGACCTCCTGTCCCAGAGTGTGAAAGGACAGTGTGTGACCTCCTGTCCCAGAGTGTGAAAGAATAGTGTGTGGCCTCCTGTCCCACAGTGTGAAAGGACAGTGTGTGACCCACTGTCCCAGAGTGTGAAAGGACAGTGTGTGGCGTACTGTCCCAGAATTTGAAAGGACAGTGTGTGACCTCCTGTCCCACAGTGTGAAAGAACAGTGTGTGATCCACTGTCCCAGAGTGTGAAATGACAGTCTGTGACGCACTGTCCCAGAGTGTGAAAGGTCAGTGTGTGACCCACTGTCCGAGAATGAGAAAGGACAGTGTGTGACCCACTGTCCCAGAGTGTGAAAGGACAGTGTGTGACACACTGTCCCAGAGTGTGAAAGGTCAGTGTGTGACCCACTGACCCAGAGTGTGAAAGGACAGTGTGTGACCCACTGTCCTAGAATGTGAAAGGACAGTGTTTGATCCACTGTCCCAGAGTGTGCACGGACAGTGTGTGACCCACTGTCCCAGAGTGTGAAAGAACAGTGTGTGGCCCAATGTCCCAGAGTGTGAAAGGACAGTGTGTGACCCACTGTCCCAGAGTGTGAAAGGACAACGTGTGACCCACTGTCCCAGAGTGAGAAAGGACAGTGTGTGACCCACTGTCCCAGAGTGTGAAAGGACAGTATGTGACCCACTGTCCCAGAGTGTGAAAGGACAGTATGTGACCCACTGTACCAGAGTGCGAAAGGACAGTGTGTGACCCACTGTCCCAGAGTGTGAAAGGACAGTATGTGACCCACTGTCCCAGAATGTAAAAGGACAGTGTGTGACCCACTGTCCCAGAGTGTGAAAGGACAATGTGTGACCCAGTGTCCCAGAGTGTGAAAGGAGTGTGTGACCCACTGTCCCAGAGTGTGAAAGGACAGTGTGTGACCCACTGTCCAAGTGTGTGAAAGGACAGTATGTGACCCACTGTACCAGAGTGCAAAAGGACAGTGTGTGACCCACTGTCCCAGAGTGTGAAAGGACAGTGTGTGACCCACTGTCCCAGATAGTGAAAGGACAGTGTGTGACCCACTGTCCCAGAGTGTGAAAGGACAGTGTGTGACCCACTGTCCCAGAGTGTGAAAGGACACTGTGTGCCCCACTGTCCCAGAGTGTGAAAGGACAGTGTGTGACCCACTGTCCCAGAGTGTGAAAGGACAGTGTTTGACCCACTGTCCCAGAGTGTGAAAGGACAGTGTGTGACACACTGTCCCAGAGTGTGAAAGGTCAGTGTGTGACCCACTGTCCCAGAATGAGAAAGGACAGTGTGTCACCCACTGTCCCAGAGTGTGAAAGGACAGTGTGTGACACACTGTCCCAGAGTGTGAAAGGTCAGTGTGTGACCCACTGACCCAGAGTGTGAAAGGACAGTGTGTGACCCTCTGTCCCAGAATGTGAAAGGACAGTGTTTGATCCACTGTCCCAGAGTGTGCACGGACAGTGTGTGACCCACTGTCCCAGAGTGTGAAAGGACAGTGTGTGGCCCAATGTCCCAGAGTGTGAAAGGACAGTGTGTGACCCACTGTCCCAGAGTGTGAAAGGACAACGTGTGACCCACTGTCCCAGAGTGAGAAAGGACAGTGTGTGACCCACTGTCCCAGAGTGTGAAAGGACAGTATGTGACCCACTGTCCCAGAGTGTGAAAGGACAGTATGTGACCCACTGTACCAGAGTGCGAAAGGACAGTGTGTGACCCACTGTCCCAGAGTGTGAAAGGCCAGTGTGTGACCCACTGTCCCAGAATGTGAAAGGACAGTGTGTGACCCAGTGTCCAAGTGTGTGAAAGGACAGTGTGTGACCCACTGGCCAGAGTGTGAAAGGACAGTGTGTGACCCACTGTCCCAGAGTGTGGAAGGACATGTGTGTGACCCACTGTCCCAGAGTGTGAAAGGACAGTGGGAGACCCACTGTCCCAGAGTGTGAAAGGACAGTGTGTGACCCACCGTCCCAGAGTGTGAAAGGTCAGTGTGTGACCCACTGTCCCAGAATGAGAAAGGACAGTGTGTGACGCACTGTCCCAGAGTGTGAAAGGACAGTGTGTGACCCACTGTCCCAGAGTGTGAAAGGTCAGTGTGTGACCCACTGACCCAGAGTGTGTAAGGTCAGTCTGTGACCTCCTGTGAGATCCACTGTCCAAGAGTGTGAACGGACAGTGTGTGTCCCACTGTCCCAGAGTGTGAAAGGACAGTGTGTGGCCCAATGTCCCAGAGTGTGAAAGGATAGTGTGTGACCTCCTGTCCCAGAGTGTGAAAGGACAGTGTGTGACCTCCTGTCCCAGAGTGTGAAAGGATAGTGTGTGGCCTCCTGTCCCACAGTGTGAAAGGACAGTGTGTGACCCACTGTCCCAGAGTGTGAAAGGACAGTGTGTGGCGTACTGTCCCAGAATTTGAAAGGACAGTGTGTGACCTCCTGTCCCACAGTGTGAAAGAACAGTGTGTGACCCACTGTCCCAGAGTGTGAAATGACAGTCTGTGACGCACTGTCCCAGAGTGTGAAAGGTCAGTGTGTGACCCACTGTCCGAGAATGAGAAAGGACAGTGTGTGACCCACTGTCCCAGAGTGTGAAAGGACAGTGTGTGACACACTGTCCCAGAGTGTGAAAGGTCAGTGTGTGACCCACTGACCCAGAGTGTGAAAGGACAGTGTGTGACCCACTGTCCTAGAATGTGAAAGGACAGTGTTTGATCCACTGTCCCAGAGTGTGCACGGACAGTGTGTGACCCACTGTCCCAGAGTGTGAAAGAACAGTGTGTGGCCCAATGTCCCAGAGTGTGAAAGGACAGTGTGTGACCCACTGTCCCAGAGTGTGAAAGGACAACGTGTGACCCACTGTCCCAGAGTGAGAAAGGACAGTGTGTGACCCACTGTCCCAGAGTGTGAAAGGAGAGTATGTGACCCACTGTCCCAGAGTGTGAAAGGACAGTATGTGACCCACTGTACCAGAGTGCGAAAGGACAGTGTGTGACCCACTGTCCCAGAGTGTGAAAGGCCAGTGTGTGACCCACTGTCCCAGAATGTGAAAGGACAGTGTGTGACCCAGTGTCCAAGAGTGTGAAAGGACAGTGTGTGACCCACTGTCCCAGAGTGTGAAAGGACAGTGTGTGACCCACTGTCCCAGAGTGTGGAAGGACAGTGTGTGACCCACTGTCCCAGAGTGTGAAAGGACAGTGGGAGACCCACTGTCCCAGAGTGTGAAAGGACAGTGTGTGACCCACCGTCCCAGAGTGTGAAAGGTCAGTGTGTGACCCACTGTCCCAGAATGAGAAAGGACAGTGTGTGACGCACTGTCCCAGAGTGTGAAAGGACAGTGTGTGACCCACTGCCCCAGAGTGTGAAAGGACAGTGTGTGACCCACTGACCCAGAGTGTGTAAGGTCAGTGTGTGACCTCCTGTGTGATCCACTGTCCAAGAGTGTGAACGGACAGTGTGTGTCCCACTGTCCCAGAGTGTGAAAGGACAGTGTGTGACCCACTGTCCCAGAGTGTGAAAGGACAGTATGTGACCCACTGTCGCAGAGTGTGAAAGGACAGTATGTGACCCACTGTACCAGAGTGCGAAAGGACAGTGTGTGACCCACTGTCCCAGAGTGTGAAAGGCCAGTGTGTGACCCACTGTCCCAGAATGTGAAAGGACAGTGTGTGACCCAGTGTCCAAGAGTGTGAAAGGACAGTGTGTGACCCACTGTCCCAGAGTGTGAAAGGACAGTGTGTGACCCACTGTCCCAGAGTGTGGAAGGACAGTGTGTGACCCACTGTCCCAGAGTGTGAAAGGACAGTGGGAGACCCACTGTCCCAGAGTGTGAAAGGACAGTGTGTGACCCACCGTCCCAGAGTGTGAAAGGTCAGTGTGTGACCCACTGTCCCAGAATGAGAAAGGACAGTGTGTGACGCACTGTCCCAGAGTGTGAAAGGACAGTGTGTGACCCATTGCCCCAGAGTGTGAAAGGACAGTGTGTGACCCACTGACCCAGAGTGTGTAAGGTCAGTGTGTGACCTCCTGTGTGATCCACTGTCCAAGAGTGTGAACGGACAGTGTGTGTCCCACTGTCCCAGAGTGTGAAAGGACAGTGTGTGGCCCAATGTCCCAGAGTGTGAAAGGATAGTGTGTGACCTACTGTCCCAGAGTGTGAAAGGACAGTGTGTGACCTCCTGTCCCAGAGTGTGAAAGGATAGTGTGTGGCCTCCTGTCCCACAGTGTGAAAGGACAGTATGTGACCCACTGTCCCAGAGTGTGAAAGGACAGTGTGTGGCGTACTGTCCCAGAATTTGAAAGGACAGTGTGTGACCTCCTGTCCCACAGTGTGAAAGGACAGTGTGTGACCCACAGTCCCAGAGTGTGAAATGACAGTCTGTGACGCACTGTCCCAGAGTGTGAAAGGACAGTGTATGACCCACTGTCCCGGAGTGCGAAAGGACAGTGTGTGACGCACTGTCCCAGAGTGTGAAAGGACAGTGTGTGACCCACTGTCCCAGAGTGTGAATACACAGTGTGTGACCCACTGTCCCAGTGTGTGAAAGGACAGGGTGTGATGCACTGTCCCAGAGTGTGAAAGGACAGTGTGTGACCAACTGTCCCGGAGTGTGAAAGGACAGTGTGTGACGCACTGTCCCAGAGTGTGAAAGGACAGTGTGTGACGCACTGTCCCAGAGTGTGAAAGGACAGTGTGTGACCCACTGTCCCCGAGTGTGAAAGGTCAGTGTGTGACGCACTGTCCCAGAGTGTGAATGGAGTGTGAGTGTCGCACTGTCACAGAGTGTGAAAGGACAGTGTGTGACCCACTGTCCCAGAGTGTGAAAGGACAGTGTGTGAGTTACTGTCCCAGAGTGTGAAAGGACAGTGTGTGTCCCAATGTCCCAGAGTGTGAAAGGACAGTGTGTGACCCACTGTCCCAGAGTGTGAAAGGACAGTGTGGGGCCCACTACCCCAGAGTGTGAAAGGACAGTGTGTGACCCAGTGTCCCAGAGTTTGAAGGGACAGTGTGTGGCCCAGAGGCCCAGATTGTGAATGGACAGTGTGTGACCCACTGTCCCAGAGTGTGAAAGGACAGTGTGCGACCCACTGTCCCAGAGTGTGAAAGGACAGTGTGCGACCCACTGTCCCAGAGTGAGAAAGGACAGCGTGTGACCCACTGTCCCAGAGTGTGAAAGGACATCGTGTGACCCACTGTCCCAGAGTGTGAAAGGACAGTGTGCGACCCACTGTCCCAGAGTGTGAAAGGACAGTGTGTGACCCACTGTCCCAGTGTGTGAAAGGACTGTGTGATCCCACTGTCTCAGAGTGTGAAAGGACAGTGTGTGACCCACTGTCCCAGAGTATGAAAGGACAGTGTGTGGCCTACTGTCCCAGAGTGTGAAAGGACAGTGTGTGACCCACTGTCCCAGAGGGTGAAAGGACAGTGACCCAGTGTCCCAGAGAGTGAAAGGACAGTGTGTGACCCACTGTCCCAGAGTGAGAAAGGACAGCATGTGACCCAGTGTCCCAGAGTGTGAAAGGACAGTGTGTGACCACTGTCCCAGTGTGTGAAAGGACAGTGTGTGACCCACTGTCCCAGAGTGTGAATGGACAGTGTGTGAGCCAATGTCCCAGTGTGTGAAAGGACAGGGTGATCCCACTGTCCCAGAGTGTGAAAGGAGAGTGTGTGACCCACTGTCCCAGAGTGTGAAAGGACAGTGACCCAGTGTCCCAGAATGTGAAAGGACAGTGACCCAGTGTCCCAGAGTGTGAAAAGACAGTGTGTGACTCACTGTCCCAGAGTGTGGACAGTGTGTGACCCACTGCCCCAGAGTGTGAAAGGACAGTGTGTGACCCACTGTCCCAGAGTGTGTAAGGACAGTGTGTGACCCACTGTCCCAGAGTGTGAAAGGACAGTGTGTGACCCACTGTCCCAGAGTGTGAACAGTGTGTGACCCACTGTCACAGAGTGATAAAGGACAGCGTGTGACACTGTCCCAGGGTGTGAAAGGATTGTGTGCGACCCACTGTCCGAGAGTGTGGACAGTGTGGGACCCACTGTCACAGAGTATGAAAGGACAGTGTGTGACCCACTGTCCCACAGTGTGAGAGGACAGCGTGTGACACTGTCCTAGAGTGTCAAAGGACAGTGTGTGACCCATTGTCCCAGAGTGTGAAAGGACAGTGCGTGACCCAGTGTCCCAGAGTGTGAAAGGACAGTTTGTGACCCACTGTCCCAGAGTGTGAACGGACAGTGTGTGACCCACTGTCCCAGAGTGTGAAAGGACAGTGTGTGACCCACTGTCCCAGAGTGTGAAAGGACAGTTTGTGACCCACTGTCCCAGAGTGTGAAAGGACAGTGTGTGACCCACTGTCCCACAGTGTGAGAGGACAGTGTGTGACCCTCTGTCCCAGAGTGTGAAAGGACAGTGTGTGACACACTGTCTCAGAGGATGAAAGGACAGTGTGTGACCCACTGTCCCAGAGTGTGAAAGGACAGTGTGTGACCCACTGTCCCAGAGTGTGAAAGGACAGTGTGTGACCCACTGTCCCAGAGTGTGAAAGGACAGCGTGTGACCCACTGTCCCAGAGTGAGAAAGAACAATGTGTGACCCACTGTCCCAGAGTGTGAAAGGACAATATGTGGCCCACTGTCCCAGAATGTGAAAGGACAGTGTGTGACCCACTGTCCCAGAGTGTGAAAGGACAGTGTGTGACCAGTGACCCAGAGTGTGAAAGGTGTGTGTGACCCACTGTCCAAGAGTGTGAAAGGACACTGTGTGACCCACTGCCCCAGAGTGTGAAAGGACAGTATGTGACCCACTGTCCCAGAGTGCGAAAGGACAGTGTGTGACCCACTGTCCCAGAGTGTGGACAGTGTGTGACCCACTGTCACAGAGTATGAAAGGACAGTGTGTGACCCACTGTCCCAGAGTGTGAAAGGACAGTATGTGACCCACTGTCCCAGAGTGTGAAAGGACAGTATGTGACCCACTGTCCCAGAGTGTGAAAGGACAGTATTTGACCCACTGTACCAGAGTGCGAAAGAACAGTGTGTGACCCACTGTCCCAGAGTGTGAAAGGCCAGTGTGTGACCCACTGTCCCAGAATGTGAAAGGACAGTGTGTGACCCAGTGTCCAAGTGTGTGAAAGGACAGTGTGTGACCCACTGGCCAGAGTGTGAAAGGACAGTGTGTGACCCA